>NC_030679.2:11370086-11652341 GCF_000004195.4 Xenopus tropicalis
TCCTGTTGACTTTTACATATAATTTTCCATATTTGGTAAATGCACTTTTGCAGACAATATATGACATTGTTACATTTAACCTTGCGTTGCCATGGTGGGTCTCTTTAGATGCTCACCCCTAAGAAGCCTACTGTTTTTATATCACAAGCCTTAAAAAATGCACTCCAAATTCCCCTAAAACAACAAGAAAATGCTTCATAAAACCAACGGCTTCTTATTCAAAAGGAAACAAAAGGAAAAAAACCTTCAATAATTTTTATAAAATGAATTCCTGTTTTTAACAGCATTACAAAAAAAGTGTAATATCGTGATCAATCATAGTCCAACTTGTATTGTGTTGAAATTACAACACAAATAAGTGACAAAGGTACCATTTTAACATCCAAGTGTTTGTAACTGTGACACATCAAAACAATTCTTGATGCTTTTTCTTAACTAATAAGTTACTTTTAGTTGTAAAAGAGCTACTTTATTCAGTTTAATATGACATAAATATAGAAAACCTGCAATAATAAGAATATTTTTGTTTTGATTTATAAAATCCGACATGTCAGACAACAGCTTTTGTGGTTGGAATTCCAATTCAAGCCCAAGGTCATAATAGATGAAATTCATAATCAAGATGGTCTGTGTCTATGTTCGATGGCAGTGGGTTTAATTATCCGATATACCAATAACTAGTTGGTATTATAAATATGATACTTCCTATAGTACATTTATTTCAGTGGTTTAGATACGTCCAGTTAATCAATCAACTAATCAAAAAAAGGAGCAACAGGCATCAGTTAAAAGCACAATGTCAAACAGAGATTACTGCTAAATCATCCAACTCTAATAGAAATGATTCGGAATGCAGCTTGGAGAAACTTTAGACATTTGAGGAAGATGCTGGGAAGATACAGTTTACTAATATAGAATTAAACAGACACAAACGTTAAAAAATAACTCATAAGAATCCATTTTGTATCCAATAAAAAAACAACAGAATCCAATCAGAGATCCAGTTCTTTCTTATGTGTGTTCAAATGTTGACTGCACATATTGACAACTTCATATGCTGCATATTTTGATTTTAATCTCACTTTTTTATCTTTTCACCCACTTTTTTATTTTATCATCACACACTCTTATTTCCTTAAAACTGGCAAACCAGCTCACTGTTCAGTTTAATCAGAAACCAAGTAACCTGTGAGTAAGTTTTTGGGCTATGCGAGGAAACCAATGTAAATCCAGGAAAAACATACAAACGCAGTGGAGGGGCTACCCTGCCCAGAACTAAACTCAGGTCAGTCCTTGGATTACATAGGAAGCATTTTGGGTAAAGCTGACACCTTTATTGCCGTGGAATTCTGACTATTTCGATTCAAGCCCCCCTTTTGAGGTCTAATATTTCATGAATAGGGAGCTCCTACCCTTTTCCTTGTATGTATGTTAGTGGAAAGTTCGATAGCATGTTAGTGAGTGAGTGTTCAGGCAGTAGAGCAATGGCTAGGCAGTACTCATAACAGAAGGGTTATTACACAAAGCTTACTATACCTCTTACAGTTGGAGAGCCAGTATTAATAAAGCATTTTCAATGCCTTTCCATAAAAAAAACAATTAATAGAACTCATACTCCTGTCTTGCATTCTCACGCTATGAATTTGCACTGGCCATTTGCAAGCCAAATACATTTCCATGCAATCATGCAACATCAGATGCATTGGAATGGATGCTCTTTAGACACATCCATTGGGAGCATACTATTGTGCACCGCTCTTGATACCTTTGATTAGCAGCTTATAGAATAACTAGAGTTTACTGTGTTCCATGATAAACCAACATTTAGGCTAATGCCCCACAGACTAAAGGTGGCCACACACGTGGCGATCTGACGATGTTTCGTGCGACCGTCGTCGCACGAAACATCGTCAGATCCGCCACACACCATCAGGGCTGAAACAGCAGATAAGGAGGTAGAAACAATAGGATTTCTACCTCCTTCTGCCGATTCAGCCCTGACGGCAGATTTTGGTCAGGCGCCTTCTATGGCGCCCGATCAAAATTTTCTAACCTGGCCGATCGGCGAGTCGACCGATATCAGCAGCTTCCTGCGATATCGGTCGACTCGCCGACATGCCATACACGCACCGAATATCGTACGAAACGAGGTTTCGTACGATATTATCGGTGCTTGTATGGCCAGCTTAAGTCACCATCGATTGATCGCTGCTATTGTGGGTGACTAACCAATCCAAAATGTGTTTCCACCAGCAACAATAGGATTCACCAGTGGAAAGACCTACGATTTGCTTTGGTCACGTGAAGTTGTCTGCAAGAGGAAACTTGACTTCAGATAGCCGAAGCCATCCATAGGCCTTTCCACTGGCAACTCCTATTGTTGCTGGTGCAAAGGCATTTAGGAGCAGCTAGTCATCTGTGATAGCAGAGATCTATTGTAGGCAACTAATTTTCTCCATGCCTTAAGGCCTCCAGAAACTTTAGAAGATGACCTGTTATACAGGAAACTGGAAACTGCTTATTGACCAGGTCCCTCTGAGCCCTTTATACAAAACCCTTTTTGCAGAGTCAGCTTCCCCTATCATGAAAGCAGCATAAAGAAATCAAATGCTAATCTATAGGTTGTACCAACTTGCAGGGGAAACAGTTTTCTTGGAAGGGGTTCCACAGTGCCAGTTACCAGGGGCGTCAAAAAGCCACCTCTGGTAACTTTAAGAGCTGAATTTTCGTTTTTAAAAACAAAAATTCAGCTCTGCTAGTGCAGAGAGCGCAATAGTGCACTAGCAATGCGCCCCCCTCTGGACCCGCTCTGACGTTTAAGTTCTAAGTGGGGAGCGGGAGAGAGGGGGTGGCAGCAGCTCCAGAATCAGTGCTGGGGTTCCATAGACCCTTTGTTAAAATCAGCATTCTTTTATCTAACTAGACAATTCGTCCTTTTGTCCCAGTCCTAAATAGTTCATTGGTTAGTGTAATCCTTAGATTCTATGATATTCTATGATATGTTTGCATCTTGGTAGTCCCGAGGTCCCCTGATGTGGGTCCTTAAGGTAGCCATACACATAGCAAGAACGATCTTTTGTACAAAAGGACGCAGGACGCAGGAAAGATCGTTCCCACCCTCCATTGATGTTCAGGGTTGAATCGTCAGATATGGAGATAGAAACAATAAAAGGGATTCTACCTCCACCTGCTGATTCAGCCCTTAACGTAGATTTTGCTTAAGCGCCATTAAAATCTTTTAACCTGCCCAATCACCGACCGATATCCACAGCCTTTGCGATATCGGTCATCTCGTCGAGCTGCCATACACACACAGAATATCGTACAAAACGAAATTCTGTACGATAATATCGGCCAGCTTATGCTTGAGGACCCAGGAACATTAACTGCTGCAGAAGTGATAACATGAGAAATCTTCTAAAGGTGGCCATAAACGGTAAGATTCACACTTTTGGTGAGGTTGCCAAACGAGTGAATCTTTCCCCCAATATGCCCACCTTGGGCAGGTGATATTGTGCTAATGCGATATGAGAAATCAGAGCGAGGACCACATCAATAAGCCAATGGGGTCGTTGATCCGACAGAAAGATCAAGCCTGCCTGATCGACATGTGGCTGGTTTTTGGCCAGATATAGGTCGGGGAGACCTGTTAGAGGGCCCCATACACAGGCATAAGATGCCATATCGGTCAGAAAGACCCAAACTGGCAGATTACATCTGCCCATGTATGGTCATTTTAACTCATACAGGATAGCTGCAGTTAATTTTTTACGAATTAATGATTCAAGTTTGAGGAGGCTACCAACAGAAGGCTTTCTACTGGAGAATTTATAATTATATAAGAATATTTAGAAGTTTGTCTCCTTATGGGGAGGCTAAGCTTTCCTAAATCTTCATTATTCTCCAGAATGCTTAAGAAAAGGAGTAGGTGGTGTGATATTTCAGTTCAAATCCATGCTGATGTGCACATTTGTTTAACTGGATCTCAGGACCTATGGGTTCTTAAAAGTCTTTGGCGAGAAAGTGCTGGAGACAAGAATCATGAAAGCTACTAAGAATCTCAAGACTTTTTTTTGTCGGAATGGAGTTCAAGAGAGAACTTGACCAATGTTGAATCTTCGTGATGAATTTTCTTTATACTGACAGTAATTTCTGGCTATCAAGAATGCCTTTGGGCTACAAAAAGACCAAACTGTTCCAAAAGAGCCTTGAACAGTAACATGAATTACATTTTTTTATCAAATAGGATAAAATAACTAAAAAAGGCTCAATTACATTACAGTATCAGAGTATTCATAGTCATTGCTAAAAGATTTGATGGCAAAGGAACATTTTTTCTCAATAAAAAAACCTAGATATATACATTTCTTTAATTCAAGTGCTATAATCAGATTTATCTCTCTACTCATTCTTCCCAAGATAATTACCTCTGCTTCTCTCAGAAAGTCTTACACTTCTGTTTGGGCTGCATACAAATTGGCCAAATGAGCACATAACAGGACTCTTTTAGAACTACATAGTTAAAGAAAAGTGTTTCAAAGTCTATAATCATACCTACAACAAGGAAAGCTAAAGTCACAGAGGGTGCCACTTTGTTAGTCACTCCTCACTGCTTAAAGTCTCCCATAGGGCTCAATGGCACTCTGCAGCTCCAACCCGGCCCAAGGAAAGTCTCCCATAGGGCTCAATGGCACTCTGCAGCTCCAACCCGGCCCAAGGAAAGTCTCCCATAGGGCTCAATGGCACTCTGCAGCTCCAACCCGGCCCAAGGAAAGTCTCCCATAGGGCTCAATGGCACTCTGCAGCTCCAACCCGGCCCAAGGAAAGTCTCCCATAGGGCTCAATGGCACTCTGCAGCTCCAACCCGGCCCAAGGAAAGTCTCCCATAGGGCTCAATGGCACTCTGCAGCTCCAACCCGGCCCAAGGAAAGTCTCCCATAGGGCTCAATGGCACTCTGCAGCTCCAACCTGGCCCAAGGAAAGTCTCCCATAGGGCTCAATGGCACTCTGCAGCTCCAACCCGGCCCAAGGAAAGTCTCCCATAGGGCTCAATGGCACTCTGCAGCTCCAACCCGGCCCAAGGAAAGTCTCCCATAGGGCTCAATGGCACTCTGCAGCTCCAACCTGGCCCAAGGAAAGTCTCCCATAGGGCTCAATGGCACTCTGCAGCTCCAACCCGGCCCAAGGAAAGTCTCCCATAGGGCTCAATGGCACTCTGCAGCTCCAACCCGGCCCAAGGAAAGTCTCCCATAGGGCTCAATGGCACTCTGCAGCTCCAACCCGGCCCAAGGAAAGTCTCCCATAGGGCTCAATGGCACTCTGCAGCTCCAACCCGGCCCAAGGAAAGTCTCCCATAGGGCTCAATGGCACTCTGCAGCTCCAACCTGGCCCAAGGAAAGTCTCCCATAGGGCTCAATGGCACTCTGCAGCTCCAACCCGGCCCAAGGAAAGTCTCCCATAGGGCTCAATGGCACTCTGTAGCTCCAACCCGGCCCAAGGAAAGTCACCATACCGAAGCTTGAATGAATCCAAAACTTTCATACTCATTGCAACAAATACGATTTTGTTGTGTAAATTTTGAAAAAATACACACAGTACGAAAACTAAGAAAACAAAACAATTTTTTTTCTATTCGGAAGCAATCGTAGTTTGATAAATGGGCCCCCATGAGTATTAAATTGGCACCCCCAGCTGATTTCAGCTTTACTTGCCCCTGTATTAAGCACAACTAAGTTACAAAGTAAAGGAAAAGTAAACGAAGGATATAAAATGCAATGAAAACAAGTGCTACCACACAGGTTGACTCCTGGGCCTATTAAGCAAGAAGCAGCCAATCATGGAATATGAAATCCTATAAAAAATGTATGGTGGAAGCTCAGCCGTACAATGTTAACTACTCATCTTTGGTAGCAATAAAGGTACTGAACTTGTAAAGCACAACTGGGCTAAGAAACTGTTCATGTCAAATCAACTAGGGGCAAGTGTGGCTGGAAGTGCTGTCACTTGTACCAAGCAAGAAGGGCTCTTAAAAGGTAATATTCTATGGACTTGGATGCAAAAGTGTGAGAGGCGCAAAAGTGTGGCCCTTAGTCTTCATTTAAAATGGGGTCTTTGCATCTTGCACTGGATTTGGATTTCAAAAGATGTACAAGTTAGGGGGCATTTGGGGCATGTGTAAGCAGGGTCGGACTGGGCTGCCGGGACACCGAGAAAAATCCCGGCGGGCCCCAGCCCTAGTGGGCCCCAGCAGCCCAGACCTGAACCTTATCGGTGCTCCCCCTGCCCAACAGTTCCTCCCCTGATGCGTTAAATTTACGCGCACTCGGGAGGAAGTCGGGTGGGGGCCCCTGCGGGGAGGGGGTTAGGGGACGTGGCCGGCGGGGGCACCTGCAGGGCTCTTGGGGCGGGAGCCCCGGTGGGCCCTGCACCCCCCAGTCCAACCCTGTGTGTAAGTGCCTCCCACACCCACCCCTCATAAATACAACACTGAAAAATGCAGGAGCACAGTATTCATGGGGCACATAAGGGTCTCTGCGCTCCATTTTAGAGCACAGAGACCACTGGCAATTCAGAAAAGGGCAGGACACCAAGAGGGAAAAACATGTTGGTTTGTGTCCATCTTATCAGCTGGCATTTCTTTATATTGGCAGCTATATATTCAAGGCAATGATTGTACGGTGCAAAGCGTAAAATGTACAATTAATCAATATAGGGGCATCATATGAAGTCCCAAGTTTGTGCATTAATATATATTACCTTTGAAGTGCCAAGGTGGTAATGTACTAGTAGAGCTAATTTAGGGGCTAGTAACCCTTTGTAGGAAACAACTGACCAATATGTATGTATGTATATATTTATAAAGCGCTACATATGTACGCAGCACTGTACAGTAGAATACATTAATAGGTTATTAATATAATAATAGATAAATACAAGGTATAACTATAAACACAAGATACAGTTGCAATAAGTTAAGATTTAAAGACACAAGAGGATGGAGGTCCCTGCCCTGTAGAGCTTACAATCTATATATAAATGCCTATTGGTTGGTATGGGGCAGACTATCTGTTACTGCATTACCCCCCAAGCTGTAAAGGATTATTTTTGTGTGTGATTAAACAACCCGAAAGCCCTTCCACCACTATCTACAGTTTCTTTTCTTTGTGCACAGTTGACTGGAAAAACTGCAGCCCGTCAGCTCTCAACTGCTGAATGTTTGGTGAAAATACTAATAAGTCATATTCTGAACATGCAAATGGCGATTGTGATTCACGTAATTAGTCACCCCGTGCCCCCCACCTGTTTCATATGTGTTCACACCAGCCCTTTGCTGCGAGTGCAAACCATTGGAAATAACGCACTCTTTTTTTTTTTTAAGCTGACTTAGTGAGTCTGGAGGGCTGAGGTAACCGCGCTCTCTGCTTTCCTCGCATTTGCAGCACATTTTTGTCGAGCAGCTGTCTCCCTGTCTTCATTCTGTCTCTGCTGGATTCTCTCGTTTTCGCATTGATAGGAGTCGGAGTTCTTCTATCACAGAACAGCTGTGAGCTGATACCGCGGCTGCATCTTTCTGTCCTCACCCAACAGCAAAATTGCTCATAAATAAAGAAGTGCTTTAATTCTTCTTTTGTGTTGTTGTTGTTGTAAGAGAATATTTGACTTGTATTTATTTTAATACATTTTCTTATAGTTGCTGGATTATTTGATGCCTTCTGACACTCTCCAGCTTTCAAATGGGGATCACTGACCCCAGCAGCCAAAAACACTATTGTTATTATCACTTTTTATTCCTTATTTTTCTATTCAGGCCCTGTCCTATAAATACATCAGTTTCTCATATATAGATTGTAAGCTTGTGTCTCAACCTTTTCTCCTTGTAGATTGTAAGCTCTCTTGGGCAGGGCTCTCTTCACCTCTTGTATCAGTTACTGATAGCTTTATACAGGTATAGGACCCATTATCCAGAATGCTCGGGATCAAGGGTGTTCCGGATAAGGGGTCTTTCTGTATTTTGGATCTCCATACCTTAAGTCTACTAAAAAATCAGTAAAATATTAATAAATCCAATAGGCTTGTTTTGCATCCAATAAGGGGTAATTATATCTTAGTTGGGATCAAGTACAGGTACTGTTTTATTATCATTTAACCATTAAATAAACCCAATAGGGCTGTTCTGCCCCCAATAAGGGGTAATTATATCTTAGTTGGGATCAAGTACAGGTACTGTTTTATTATTACAGAGAAAAGGGAATCATTTAACCATTAAATAAACCCAATAGGGCTGTTCTGCCCCAATAAGGGGTAATTATATCTTAGTTGGGATCAAGTACAGGTACTGTTTATTATTACAGAGAAAAGGGAATCATTTAACCATTAAATAAACCCAATAGGGCTGTTCTGCCCCCAATAAGGGGTAATTATATCTTAGTTGGGATCAAGTACAGGTACTGTTTTATTATTACAGAGAAAAGGGAATCATTTAACCATGAAATAAACCCAATAGGGCTGTTCTGCCCCCAATAAGGGGTAATTATATCTTAGTTGGGATCAAGTACAGGTACTGTTTTATTATTACAGAGAAAAGGGAATCATTTAACCATGAAATAAACCCAATAGGGCTGTTCTGCCCCCAATAAGGGGTAATTATATCTTAGTTGGGATCAAGTACAGGTACTGTTTTATTATTACAGAGAAAAGGGAATCATTTAACCATGAAATAAACCCAATAGGGCTGTTCTGCCCCCAATAAGGGGTAATTATATCTTAGTTGGGATCAAGTACAGGTACTGTTTATTATTACAGAGAAAAGGGAATCATTTAACCATTAAATAAACCCAATAGGGCTGTTCTGCCCCAATAAGGGGTAATTATATCTTAGTTGGGATCAAGTACAGGTACTGTTTTATTATTACAGAGAAAAAGGAATTATTTAACCATTAAATAAACCCAATAGGGCTGTTCTGCCCCCAATAAGGGGTAATTATATCTTAGTTGGGATCAAGTACAGGTACTGTTTTATTATTACAGAGAAAAGGGAATCATTTAACCATTAAATAAACCCAATAGGGCTGTTCTGCCCCCAATAAGGGGTAATTATATCTTAGTTGGGATCAAGTACAGGTACTGTTTTATTATTACAGAGAAAAGGGAATCATTTAACCATTAAATAAACCCAATAGGGCTGTTCTGCCCCCAATAAGGGGTAATTATATCTTAGTTAGTCAGCTTAAGGAAGAACATAAAGGTGCCCATACACGCACTGATATTGAAGCGAAGGTTTCTATGATAATCGGTGCATGTATGATGGGAGACAAGTCGAGCAACATCAGTAAAAGCCTTGGATATTGTTCATCTCCTTGATCAGGCTGAACTGAAAGTTTTGATTGGATGCCGTTGAAGTTGAACATTGGCAAACGTTACTGCTGAATCAGATGGGGTAAGAATCAATGTTGGACTGGGGTGCCGAGGGCCCACCAGAAAACCTTAGACCCTAGGCCCACTCTCCAGACCACTTTTCCTTCCCTGTTCACTCACTTTCTTTAATTTCTTAATTACTTCATTTTACATACGATTATCTATCCTTTTCTCTATTTCTTCTGCTTTTTCTCATTTAGAATTGATTAGTGGCTATGGTATAGGCCAGCGATCCCCAACCAGTGGCTCCGGGGCAACATGTTGCTCCCCAACCCCTTGGATGTTGCTCTCAGTGCCCCCAAACCAGGGAGTTATTTTTGAATTCCTGACTTTGGGGCAAGTTTTGGTTGAATAAAAACAAGATTTCCTACCAAATAAAGCCCCCTGTAAGCTGATAGGGTGCATAGAGGCTGCCTAATAGCCAATCACAGCCCTTATTTGGCTCCTCCATGAACTTTTATGGTGCTTGTGTTGCTCTCCAAGTCTTTTTACATTTGACTGTGGCTCTCGAGTAAGAAAGGTTGGGGACCCCTGGTACAGGCATACAAGGCAAATGGTTGGGTGAGCAAACGGGCCCACTGACACCTGGGCCCCCCGGGAGTTTTCCTGGTATCCTGGTGGGCCAGTCCGACACTGGTAAGAATTCCTTTGTTTTTACCTGAATATCTGCCGATTCATCTCTTAACGTTAGTGGAATGGAGTTCTTGGGAAAGACCGTAGTTGCAACGTGTATGGCCACCTTAGTGCTACTATCTGATCTGCCCATTTAAATTAACCCTCCGGCTCCTAGAGAATGCAGCCGCACAAGGAACGTTCTCCCCATGGCAAATATTCCAGCGCTTAAGGTTTTATAGGCCGGCTTAGCATGGGAAGGTATTGGAAGAATCTGCTTCCTCAATAAACTGCTCCGAGTGTAAACAAGTAAACTGGAGAGTAAAAAGCCCACACTGAAGTTTTTCTTTTTTAATTAGAAATCTGTGGTTTTATGGAATGATAATGATGTTTGATTTAGGAAGCTGCCAGGACTTTGGTCCTCCAAGCACACCTCACTGGTCAGAATTTAAAGGCAAACTATTCACTTGATTTTTTTTCTAAATATTCAGGGGAATTGATTGCCAGATGTTTCATCACCATTCATTTCAGACCCTCTCTTATTCAATTTGTTTGCCTGTCAATCAAAATGCTGCCTGGCTGCTAGGAGCAGCAACGTATGAGAAAACTACAGGAAAACAAATTATGAGACAGTATTAGTACAGGGCCGGATTTCTATCCTGGGCGCCCCGAGGCCGCCCCTGTGGGTGTCCCCCCATGCGCATGCGCGAACGCGCCCCCCAGTGCGCACGGGGGGACATGTTCTTGCGGCGGGGTGGCATGCCGCCCCAAAACTTCTGCCGCCCTAGGCCCGGGCCTTTGTGGCCTCTCCACAAATCTGGGCCTGTATGAGTATATACAGGAATGTCTGTTCCCCAGCCCCCTCTTACTTTTGTTTGTTGGACTCAAAAAGCCCCCTCCGCCTATGGGCAGGGCATTGATCTAATAGGGCGGAGCTACACGCAGCATCATTAATCAATTGGACCAACTGGAACCCCTAGGTTGGCTGCCTCCCCCTAGGCCCAGCTCTTTGTGGTCCCCAAATCCAGGTTGGGACTTAGAGCAGCACTAAAACTACTTGACTACTCAAGATTTTATTGAGTGCCCCTGTTGTCCGGACCCCCCCTGCAACCATGGGGTCTGCTGTATATATAAACGACACTGATTAGTGCATTGAAGCATCCTCTCCTGGTGACTCTCCCTAGGCCCATTTATGACTACCATTTTGGAAGACCAATACATAAAAGTTCTGCTCATACAACAGATCCTCTAAAGCAAACTACAGCCCGCAGGCAACGTCCGGCCCGTTGGTCTTTTTAATCCGGCCCGCCTAGGATTGGTGTGTCTCGCTTTGTCGTCTGACAAACTATAAAAGTCAATGTGGCCCCTGAGCCTAAAAGTTTGCCCACCCCTGCTCTAAAGGGACATTTCAAAAGGCAAGTGCTATGAGCAAAGTGCAATTTTGGACCCAAATCTCCATGTTTTATCCATAATTCCAGTAAAAATGCAGCTGCGCTCTGTGTAAATCAGGTGCAATTGCTTTGATGCATTAATATGGACTCTAACTATAGAGCTGCCTCCAGGTCCACTGAGGTGGCAGCTTTAGGGTTCCCATCAATAGGTCCAGTTTTTTTTATCAGAACAGGCAGTTTGCACTCATAGGTAACCATGTGGAAGTGTGGGAGTGGGTTTGGACACAAGCACCGTAATGAACTGCACCACTATGTGCTCTCCATTGTGACTGCTATAGTGTATTTGCACGAGCAGCAATTCTTTGGCTTCAGCAGCCAATGGCGTACGCACGTGACGTCACTTCCGGAAGCATGTATGCACCTATTGGCAGAAAAACTTTTTTACTTTACTAGAACCTAAGGGGCAGATTTACTAATCCACGAACGGTCCGAAGGCGTCCGAATGCGTTTTTTTCGTAATGATCAGTATTTTTGCGCCTTTTTGTCGCCGTCGCGACTTTTCCGTATGTTCTGCGACTTTTTCGTCTCCATTGTGACTTTTTTGTATATTTTCTGAAAAATATATTGCGCAAATACTATAAAGTCGCGGCGGTGACGAAAAAGTCGCGACACATACGAACAAGTCGCGACGGCGACGAAAAGACGGCAAAATTTTCGTTTCCAATCCGAAATTTTTCCCTTTCGGGATTCGGATTTGTGGATTAGTAAATCTCCCCTTAAGTGTCTGGGGTTCAGGGCTCCCATCAGGGGGAGAGAGGGGGTACTGTTGTGCAAGGCCCCATGAAAATCTTCTTCGGAAGGGGGCGCCGGGCACGTCGTGAAAGATACCTAAATTGCGTAAGTTTTATTCAAAGAAACTTTCATAACTTACACATAAATTCCACTGAGCCCTTATTTACTGACTTATTAGCTCATTAACTATTTTTACTGTTTTTATGTACTACTTATGACTACTAGTTATTGGGCCCCACAGCAAGATCATTGGGGCCCCTAGACTAATGTGAAAATGTACGTAACTTCCATATCAAGCAATGACAACGCAGAGCAGGGGCAGGTAGGTGGGAAGGAGTTAAACTTAGGGCAAACTCCACTGACCCCCAGTAAACTGAATGACTTATTAGCACATTAATGGAACTCTTTATATGAACTGTTTATTATAGAGTAACATCAGTTGTTTATATTGGACACACGGGGCGTGGCCAAAATGTGGGTACTGCGTACTTGTGTTCATGGGGGGGCATATAAATAACCTCAGAGTTTCTGATGGCGGCACTGCTTGGGGTTTATAACTCCTCTTGGGGCAGGGACTGACAGGAATGTGGCAGGGAACTTAGATTGTAAGCTCACTGGGGCAGGGACTGATGGGAATGTGATAGGGACCTTAGATTGTAAGCTCACTGGGGCAGGGGCTGATGGGAATGTGATAGGGACTTTAGATTGTAAGCTCACTGGGGCAGGGACTGATGGGAATGTGATAGGGGCCTTAGATTGTAAGCTCACTGGGGCAGGGACTGATGGGAATGTGATAGGGACCTTAGATTGTAAGCTCCACTGGGGCAGGGACTGATGGGAATGTGATAGGGACCTTAGATTGTAAGCTCCACTGGGGCAGAGACTGATGGGAATGTGATAGGGGCCTTAGATTGTAAGCTCACTGGGGCAGGGACTGATGGGAATGGGATAGGGACCTTAGATTGTAAGCTCACTGGGGCAGGGACTGATGGGAATGTGATAGGGGCCTTAGATTGTAAGCTCCACTGGGGCAGGGGCTGATGGGAATGTGATAGGGACCTTAGATTGTAAGCTCCACTGGGGCAGGGACTGATGGGAATGGGATAGGGACCTTAGATTGTAAGCTCCACTGGGGCAGGGGTTGATGGGGATGTGATAGGGACCTTAGATTGTAAGCTCCACTGGGGCAGGGACTGATGGGAATGTGATAGGGACCTTAGATTGTAAGCTCACTGGGGCAGGGGCTGATGGGAATGTGATAGGGACCTTAGATTGTAAGCTCCACTGGGGCAGGGACTGATGGGGATGTGATAGGGACCTTAGACTGTAAGCTCACTGGAGCAGGGACTGATGGGAATGTGATAGGGACCTTAGATTGTAAGCTCACTGGGGCAGGGACTGATGGGAATGTGATATGGACCTTAGACTGTAAGCTCACTGGAGCAGGGACTGATGGGAATGTGATAGGGACCTTAGATTGTAAGCTCACTGGGGCAGGGACTGATGGGAATGTGATATGGACCTTAGATTGTAAGCTCCACTGGGGCAGGAACTGATGGGAATGGGATAGGGGCCTTAGATTGTAAGCTCACTGGGGCAGGGACTGATGGGAATGTGATAGGGACCTTAGATTGTAAGCTCCACTGGGGCAGGGGCTGATGGGAATGTGATAGGGGCCTTAGATTGTAAGCTCACTGGGGCAGGGACTGATGGGAATGTGATAGGGACCTTAGATTGTAAGCTCACTGGGGCAGGGACTGATGGGAATGGGATAGGGTTTTATAAATATAACATCAAGCACTCCGGACTGTAGAGATCTGCTGTAAAAACGGACTTTATTTCTTCATTTTAAAAGCAATGTGCCTGACGCGTTTCGTGCGTACATGCACTTATTCATAGGCAAACAATTACAAGCATGAAGGGCTTTAAATAGCTAAAGCACAATAGGAAAAACACTCCCCCTCTGATGGGACTGATGGGAATGTGATAGGGGCCTTAGATTGTAAGCTCACTGGGGCAGGGACTGATGGGAATGTGATAGGGACCTTAGATTGTAAGCTCCACTGGGGCAGGGGCTGATGGGAATGTGATAGGGAACATAGATTGTAAGCTCACTGGGGCAGGGACTGATGGGAATGTGATAGGGACCTTAGATTGTAAACTCACTGGGGCAGGGACTGATGGGAATGTGATAGGGACCTTAGATTGTAAGCTCACTGGGGCAGGGACTGATGGGAATGGGATAGGGACCTTAGATTGTAAGCTCACTGGGGCAGGGACTGATGGGAATGTGATAGGGACCTTAGATTGTAAGCTCACTGGGGCAGGGACTGATGGGAATGTGATAGGGACCTTAGATTGTAAGCTCACTGGGGCAGGGACTGATGGGAATGTGATAGGGACCTTAGATTGTAAGCTCACTGGGGCAGGGACTGATGGGAATGTGATAGGGACCTTAGATTGTAAGCTCACTGGGGCAGGGGCTGATGGGAATGTGATAGGGACCTTAGATTGTAAGCTCACTGGGGCAGGGACTGATGGGAATGGGATAGGGACCTTAGATTGTAAGCTCACTGGGGCAGGGACTGATGGGAATGTGATAGGGACCTTAGATTGTAAGCTCACTGGGGCAGGGACTGATGGGAATGTGATAGGGACCTTAGATTGTAAGCTCACTGGGGCAGGGACTGATGGGAATGTGATAGGGACCTTAGATTGTAAGCTCACTGGGGCAGGGGCTGATGGGAATGTGATAGGGACCTTAGATTGTAAGCTCACTGGGGGGCATGGGGACTGATGGGGGGGAATGTGATAGGGACCTTAGATTGTAAGCTCACTGGGGGCAGGGACTGATGGGAATGGGATAGGGACCTTAGATTGTAAGCTCACTGGGGCAGGGACTGATGCGAATGTGATAGGGACCTTAGATTGTAAGCTCACTGGGGCAGGGACTGATGGGAATGTGATAGGGGCCTTAGATTGTAAGCTCACTGGGGCAGGGACTGATGGGAATGTGATAGGGACCTTAGATTGTAAGCTCACTGGGGCAGGGACTGATGGGAATGTGATAGGGACCTTAGATTGTAAGCTCACTGGGGCAGGGACTGATGCGAATGTGATAGGGACCTTAGATTGTAAGCTCACTGGGGCAGGGACTGATGGGAATGTGATAGGGGCCTTAGATTGTAAGCTCACTGGGGCAGGGACTGATGGGAATGTGATAGGGACCTTAGATTGTAAGCTCACTGGGGCAGGGACTGATGGGAATGTGATAGGGACCTTAGATTGTAAGCTCACTGGGGCAGGGACTGATGGGAATGTGATAGGGACCTTAGATTGTAAGCTCCACTGGGGCAGGGGACTGATGGAATGTGATAGGGACCTTAGATTGTAAGCTCACTGGGGCAGGGACTGATGCGAATGTGATAGGGACCTTAGATTGTAAGCTCACTGGGGCAGGGACTGATGGGAATGTGATAGGGGCCTTAGATTGTAAGCACTGGGCAGGACTGATGGGAATGTGATAGGCCTTAGATTAGCCAGGGGGGACTGATGGGAATGTGATAGGGACCTTAGATTGTAAGCTCACTGGGGCAGGGACTGATGGGAATGTGATAGGGACCTTAGATTGGTAAGCTCACTGGGGCAGGGACTGATGGGAATGTGATAGGGACCTTAGATTGTAAGCTCACTGGGGCAGGGACTGATGGGAATGTGATAGGGACCTTAGATTGTAAGCTCACTGGGGCAGGGACTGATGGGAATGTGATAGGGACCTTAGATTGTAAGCTCACTGGGGCAGGGACTGATGGGAATGTGATAGGGACCTTAGATTGTAAGCTCACTGGGGCAGGGACTGATGGGAATGTGATAGGGACCTTAGATTGTAAGCTCACTGGGGCAGGGACTGATGGGAATGTGATAGGGACCTTAGATTGTAAGCTCACTGGGGCAGGGGCTGATGGGAATGTGATAGGGACCTTAGATTGTAAGCTCACTGGGGCAGGGACTGATGGGAATGGGATAGGGACCTTAGATTGTAAGCTCACTGGGGCAGGGACTGATGGGAATGTGATAGGGACCTTAGATTGTAAGCTCACTGGGGCAGGGACTGATGGGAATGTGATAGGGACCTTAGATTGTAAGCTCACTGGGGCAGGGACTGATGGGAATGTGATAGGGACCTTAGATTGTAAGCTCACTGGGGCAGGGGCTGATGGGAATGTGATAGGGGACCTTAGATTGTAAGCTCACTGGGGCAGGGACTGATAGGAATGTGATAGGGACCTTAGATTGTAAGCTCCACTGGGGCAGGGACTGATGGGAATGTGATAGGGACCTTAGATTGTAAGCTCACTGGGGCACGGGACTGATGGGAATGGGATAGGGACCTTAGATTGTAAGCTCACTGGGGCAGGGACTGATGCGAATGTGATAGGGACCTTAGATTGTAAGCTCACTGGGGCAGGGACTGATGGGAATGTGATAGGGGCCTTAGATTGTAAGCTCACTGGGGCAGGGACTGATGGGAATGTGATAGGGACCTTAGATTGTAAGCCTCACTGGGGCAGGGACTGATGGGAATGTGATAGGGACCTTAGATTGTAAGCTCACTGGGGCAGGGACTGATGCGAATGTGATAGGGGAACCCTGGGAGGATTGGGCCTTAGATTGTAAGCTCACTGGGGCAGGGACTGATGGGGAATGTGATAGGGACCTTAGATTGTAAGCTCACTGGGGCAGGGACTGATGGGAATGTGATAGGGACCTTAGATTGTAAGCTCACTGGGGCAGGGACTGATGGGAATGTGATAGGGACCTTAGATTGTAAGCTCACTGGGGCAGGGACTGGATGGGAATGTGATAGGGACCTTAGATTGTAAGCTCACTGGGGCAGGGACTGATGGGAATGTGATAGGGACCTTAGATTGTAAGCTCACTGGGGCAGGGACTGATGGGAATGTGATAGGGACCTTAGATTGTAAGCTCACTGGGGCAGGGACTGATGGGAATGTGATAGGGACCTTAGATTGTAAGCTCACTGGGGCAGGGACTGATGGGGAATGTGATAGGGGCCTTAGATTGTAAGCTCACTGGGGCAGGGACTGATGGGAATGTGATAGGGGACCTTAGATTGTAAGCTCACTGGGGCAGGGACTGATGGGAATGTGATAGGGACCTTAGATTGTAAGCTCCACTGGGGCAGGGACTGATGGGAATGTGATAGGGGACCTTAGATTGTAAGCTCACTGGGCCAGGGACTGATGGGAATGTGATAGGGACCTTAGATTGTAAGCTCACTGGGGCAGGGACTGATGGGAATGTGATAGGGACCTTAGAATTGTAAGCTCACTGGGGCAGGGACTGATGGGAATGTGATAGGGACCTTAGATTGTAAGCTCACTGGGGCAGGGACTGATGGGAATGTGATAGGGACCTTAGATTGTAAGCTCACTGGGGCAGGGACTGATGGGAATGTGATAGGGACCTTAGATTGTAAGCTCACTGGGGCAGGGACTGATGGAATGTGATAGGGTCCTTAGATTTAAGCTCACTGGGGCAGGGACTGATGGGAATGTGATAGGGACCTTAGATTGTAAGCTCACTGGGGCAGGGACTGATGGGAATGTGATAGGGACCTTAGATTGTAAGCTCCACTGGGCAGGGACTGATGGGAATGTGATAGAGGACCTTAGATTGTAAGCTCACTGGGGCAGGGACTGATGGGAATGTGATAGGGACCTTAGATTGTAAGCTCACTGGGGCAGGGACTGATGGGAATGTGATAGGGACCTTAGATTGTAAGCTCACTGGGGCAGGGACTGATGGGAATGTGATAGGGTCCTTAGATTGTAAGCTCACTGGGGCAGGGGCATGTATAGTGATTTTTGTATTAGTCGGGGGAGAGGGGGATTCAGACCATGACATGTGTCTGAGTTTTGTCAACACTCAGTGCAGTTGTACCTTCCGCTGGGGAACTGGCTGTATAGTTTTATTGAGCGTGAAAGTTGTTTATATAAACATGCCATAAAACTAAGTGATTGGAGTGGCTTTTTTTGTTTCAAAACATTGTAAGGCATGTACAGCATTAGTATATGAGACCTAACGCAAAACTCACACCTAGGAATGACTACAGGGTCATGTAGTTATAAAGCCAAGGCAGTATCAGAGAGTATGTACGGCGAGCGGCACAACTAGAAGCTACTGGGCCCCACAGTAATCATTTTAGGGCCCCCTTAACAAATTGGAAATCATTTTTATTCACTGGTCCCTCTATACCTCCTGGACCCCCAGAAGTCCTTTATAGTAACCACCCGGTATAATGGAAAAAGCTTGTCACCATTGCACATTGCATTTGTGCACTAGGGGTAGGCAGGTAGATGAGCCAGACTAGGGGTAGGCAGGTAGATGAGCCAGACTAGGGGTAGGCAGGTAGATGAGCCAGACTAGGGGTAGGCAGGTAGATGAGCCAGACTAGGGGTAGGCAGGTAGATGAGCCAGACTAGGGGTAGGCAGATAGATGAGCCAGACTAGGGGTAGGCAGGTAGATGAGCCAGACTAGGGGTAGGCAGGTAGATGAGCCAGACTAGGGGTAGGCAGGTAGATGAGCCAAACTAGGGGTAGGCAGGTAGATGAGCCAGACTAGGGGTAGGCAGGTAGATGAGCCAGACTAGGGGTAGGCAGGTAGATGAGCCAGACTAGGGGTAGGCAGGTAGATGAGCCAGACTAGGGGTAGGCAGATAGATGAGCCAGACTAGGGGTAGGCAGGTAGATGAGCCAGACTAGGGTAGGCAGGTAGATGAGCCAGACTAGGGGTAGGCAGGTAGATGAGCCAGACTAGGGTAGGCAGGTAGATGAGCCAGACTAGGGGTAGGCAGGTAGATGAGCCAGACTAGGGTAGGCAGATAGATGAGCCAGACTAGGGGTAGGCAGGTAGATGAGCCAGACTAGGGGTAGGCAGATAGATGAGCCAGACTAGGGGTAGGCAGGTAGATGGTCCAGACTAGGGGTAGGCAGGTAGATGGTCCAAACTAGGGGTAGGCAGGTAGATGGTCCAGACTAGGGGTAGGCAGGTAGATGAGCCAAACTAGGGGTAGACAGGTAGATGAGCCAAACTAGAGGTAGACAGGTAGATGAGCCAAACTAGAGGTAGACAGGTAGATGAGCCAAACTAGGGGTAGGCAGGTAGATGAGCCAGACTAGGGGTAGGCAGGTAGATGAGCCAGACTAGGGGTAGGCAGGTAGATGAGCCAAACTAGGGGTAGGCAGGTAGATGAGCCAAACTAGGGGTAGGCAGGTAGATGAGCCAAACTACGGGTAGGCAGGTAGATGAGCCAGACTAGGGGTAGGCAGGGTAGATGAGCCAGACTAGGGGTAGGCAGGTAGATGAGCCAGACTAGGGGTAGGCAGGTAGATGAGCCAGACTAGGGGTAGGCAGGTAGATGAGCCAAACTAGGGGTAGGCAGGTAGATGAGCCAAACTAGGGGTAGGCAGGTAGATGAGCCAGACTAGGGGTAGGCAGGTAGATGAGCCAAACTAGGGGTAGGCAGGTAGATGAGCCAAACTAGGGGTAGGCAGGTAGATGAGCCAGACTAGGGGTAGGCAGGTAGATGAGCCAAACTAGGGGTAGGCAGGTAGATGAGCCAGACTAGGGGTAGGCAGGTAGATGAGCCAAACTAGGGGTAGGCAGGTAGATGAGCCAGACTAGGGGTAGGCAGGTAGATGAGCCAGACTAGGGGTAGGCAGGTAGATGAGCCAGACTAGGGTAGGCAGGTAGATGAGCCAGACTAGGGGTAGGCAGATAGATGAGCCAGACTAGGGGGTAGGCCAGGGTAGATGGCCAGACTAGGGGTAGGCAGGTAGATGGCCAGACTAGGGGTAGGCAGGTAGATTGAGCCAGACTAGGGGTAGGCAGGTAGATGAGCCAGGACTAGGGGTAGGCAGATAGATGAGCCAGACTAGGGGGTAGGCAGTAGATGAGCCAGACTAGGTAGGGGTAGGCCAGGGGATAGATGAGCCAGACTAGGGTAGGCAGGTAGATGAGCCAGACTAGGGGTAGGCAGGTAGATGAGCCAGACTAGGGGTAGGCAGGTAGATGAGCCAGACTAGGGGTAGGCAGGTAGATGAGCCAGACTAGGGGTAGGCAGGTAGATGAGCCAGACTAGGGGTAGGCAGATAGATGAGCCAGACTAGGGGTAGGCAGGTAGATGAGCCAGACTAGGGGTAGGCAGGTAGATGAGCCAGACTAGGGGTAGGCAGATAGATGAGCCAGACTAGGGGTAGGCAGGTAGATGAGCCAGACTAGGGGTAGGCAGATAGATGAGCCAGACTAGGGGTAGGCAGGTAGATGGTCCAGACTAGGGGTAGGCAGGTAGATGGTCCAAACTAGGGGTAGGCAGGTAGATGAGCCAGACTAGGGGTAGGCAGGTAGATGAGCCAGACTAGGGGTAGGCAGGTAGATGGGGCCCTACGGAAGGCAGTAAGGACAGGGCTGGCCAGTATCCCCAACATACTGCTCTGCAGCCAGGTATAATGAAGACACCAATATGCAATAAACACATATAA
The DNA here is from genome assembly GCF_000004195.4 of Xenopus tropicalis. Classification (NCBI taxonomy): domain Eukaryota; kingdom Metazoa; phylum Chordata; class Amphibia; order Anura; family Pipidae; genus Xenopus; species Xenopus tropicalis. The sequence goes on from NC_030679.2 coordinate 11,390,861, forward strand.
AATAAATAGAAAGAGATACAGGTATGGGACCTGTTATCCAGAATGCTCGGGACCTGGGGTTTTCCAATTAAGGGATCTTTCTGTAATTTGGATCTCCATAACTAAAGTCTGCTAAACATCATTTAAATATTGAATAAACCCAATAGGGCTGTTCTGCCCCCAATAAGGGGTAATTATATCTTAGTTGGGATCAAGTACAGGTACTGTTTTATTATTACAGAGAAAAGGGAATCATTTAACCATTAAATAAACCCAATAGGGCTGTTCTGCCCCCAATAAGGGGTAATTATATCTTAGTTGGGATCAAGTACAGGTACTGTTTTATTATTACAGAGAAAAGGGAATCATTTAACCATTAAATAAACCCAATAGGGCTGTTCTGCCCCAATAAGGGGTAATTATATCTTAGTTGGGATCAAGTACAGGTACTGTTTTATTATTACAGAGAAAAGGGAATCATTTAACCATTAAATAAACCCAATAGGGCTGTTCTGCCCCAATAAGGGGTAATTATATCTTAGTTGGGATCAAGTACAGGTACTGTTTTATTATTACAGAGAAAAGGGAATCATTTAACCATTAAATAAACCCAATAGGGCTGTTCTGCCCCAATAAGGGGTAATTATATCTTAGTTGGGATCAAGTACATGTACTGTTTTATTATTACAGAGAAAAAGGGAATCATTTAACCATTAAATAAACCCAATAGGGCTGTTCTGCCCCAATAAGGGGTAATTATATCTTAGTTGGGATCAAGTACAGGTACTGTTTTATTATTACAGAGAAAATGGAATCATTTAAACATGAAATAAACCCAATAGGGCTGTTCTGCCCCCAATAAGGGGTAATTATATCTTAGTTGGGATCAAGTACAGGTACTGTTTTATTATTACAGAGAAAAGGGAATCATTTAACCATTAAATAAACCCAATAGGGCTGTTCTGCCCCCAATAAGGGGTAATTATATCTTAGTTGGGATCAAGTACATGTACTGTTTTATTATTACAGAGAAAAAGGGAATCATTTTTTAAAAATTAGAATTATTTGCTTATAATGGAGTCTGGGTGATGGCCTTTCCGTAATTTGGAACTTTCTGGATAATGGGTTCCTAGATAAGGGATCCCATACCTGTAGTGTATTTTTTTCTCAAATAAACATAAAATTTGCACAGATCAACATGCTGCCCTCAAGTCTAATCGTTTTGCTCCCAAGAGCAAAAACACTTGGCTAAATAGCTAAAGGGGGGCTTGTTGGCTCCTCAGACAAGTTGTTTGTTCAGAGAGCCCAGCGCCTGTGTCATTCATGAACTTTCCCCCCCTGTGCCTGACTCCTGCAGATTGTTAGGTCCTGTCATGGCCTGATAATGCTCTCCGTGAGTGGAAATGATAAGTTCAGAGGTCCTGCTCTCTCTAAGGGAGTTTCCTCGCATGGGGTTGGGCGGGAGGGGAGCTTCTGAACTCGTCTGGCTGCAAACCAACCAAGAAATAGAACATTCTTTTTCAATACCGAAGATTTCTAGATACTTTTTCTTTCAAGCCATTCTCTGAAAGGCGGCGAAGGAAGGATTGTGCTCTGAAGGCTGGGAATGCAAGGGGCATTTGTGCTTTAAAGGGACATTTTGCTGATCAATGGCATTCAGACAACAGTAAAGGTTTTGTTTGACCCTGTTGCTGAGTAAACCAGGTACTTCCTCAGGGATAGATGCTTGGTTCAAAGGTTATGGCTCGGTATGCATTCTGACATTTTTTTGTGATAATCTGCCCTTGAGTCTGTAAAGGACTATTTTATTTAGGGCGGCCTTAGGCCAATTAAACCAAATGGGCCCCCCACAGTGCTCTACCTCCAAGCACCGGCTGCCCCTACTGAGTCTTGCAAGATGGGACAGTAATGTCACTCCCCACATAAGACAAGAGGCTTGGGGCACTGCCGATGATAAAGTCTCTGGGGGTTTTGAGTGGGGGCTGTCACCATGTCTGTCACAAAGTGCTTGGGGTCCACCAGTGGCAGCACACTACTGAAATTTGTGGCCCGTCGCAAACTGTCTGTAGCAGCTGCCACTATGAAGTTACATTGCTGGGGTCCATAGAGTGTCATACAGTGCTTGGGGTCACTGTGTGTGGCTTGGGCGGCAGAATGTGCCATGAATTGCTGGAGGTCAGTGGAACAAAGGAGAGAGGTGAACAGGCAGCATTACAGTGGCACCCAGCAGCACCCAGCAGGAGAGAGGTGAACAGGCAGCATTACAGTGGCACCCAGCAGCACCCAGCAGGAGAGAGGTGAACAGGCAGCATTGCAGCGGCACCCAGCAGCACCCAGCAGGAGAGAGGTGAACAGGCAGCATTGCAGCGGCACCCAGCAGCACCCCGCAGGAGAGAGGTGAACAGGCAGCATTACAGCGGCACCCAGCAGGAGAGAGGTAAACAGGCAGCATTACAGCGGCACCCAGCAGCACCCAGCAGGAGAGAGGTGAACAGGCAGCATTACAGCAGCACCCCGCAGGAGAGAGGTGAACAGGCAGCATTACAGCAGCACCCCGCAGGAGAGAGGTGAACAGGCAGCATTACAGCAGCACCCCACAGGAGAGAGGGACAGGCAGCATTATAGCAGCACCCAGCAGGAGAGAGGTGAACAGACAGCCTTACAGTGGCACCCAGCAGCACCCCGCAGGAGAGAGGTGAACAGACAGCGTTACAGCAGCACCCCGCAGCACCCAGCAGCAGAGAGGGACAGGCAGCCCCAATGGCCTGCCAGCCATAAACACCTAATCTAGGGGCTAAAATGGTCTAAATTGGGCACCAAAAGTTGATGACTGGCCCTAGATTTATTTTAGCAGTATGGCAGTTACCATGAAGTTAAAGCTCCTGAGGGGGCCCCTGGGATGGCAACCCCGATGGGCTTTAGACACCCCTGTCCAACTCTGCACTACAGGCTGTTTCATATCAATTGATATATATTATAAGAATGTATCTATTGTGACTATTTAGGATTGAATATATCATCAGTTCCCTTCTAGCTTTGTTTTCCTAAACTTCTATGTGGGAACTGGAAGCAAGATAGCAGTGTGGCTCTCCCTAAAACAGTACAATGGGCCTGCAGAATCATACCCATTACATCCATACCAACATAATACTCCACTGGACCAAGCCCTGGACCTGCAGGGACATTTTAGACAGTGGTGGCCCTTTAAAATTGGATCACACAAAAAAAAAAAAACATTAGTGCTCATAGTGGAATTATTATAATAACTCTGTAATGAGCTTTTAGGAGTTGCCATATAAACCACAGAGCATTGGGTGTTATGGGGCTCACAACAAGCCTCGACTCTGCTGTGTGGAAAAATCCACTCCTGGCAGTTTCCTTTTTGGCACTCTGTACTCCAGTTGATTACATTTTCCAAGGAAGCATATCTGCCAGCTGTCCCTTTTCCTGGAACTGTCCTAAATTCCCTACAAAATAGAGGTGAGACATATCTAATATTTTCGTTGGTGGGATTTGGGGGGTGAGTTTGAAGCTTCTTGGCTGGTGAGTGGAGCCAAATTTTCCCAATTTCCAGAATAAAAGTTTAGCAGGTATAGAGACAATTCTCCAACCGTACAACAAAGAACAAGAGGCGACCCCTTTAGAGCTGAGGGAAGGCATTTTCACCTGAAGCAACACAACATTCTTCACAGCAAGGATGCTATTCTATGTTTTTATGGCTTATTCTTGTCATGCCTTAAGAGGGGCTTGGGTGGCTGCTTGGATAGGCACAATATAGGGCTACAGTAACATCCAAGTAGTAGTAGTGTGTAAACCATGTTAATACATTGGCTCTATTTGCCTTTTAACAGTGTTAGAGGCACTCTATTACTGTAATAATAAAACAGTACCTGTACTTGATCCCAACTAAGATATAATTACCCCTTATTGGGGGCAGAACAGCCCTATTGGGTTTATTTAATGGTTAAATGATTCCCTTTTCTCTGTAATAATAAAACAGTACCTGTACTTGATCCCAACTAAGATATAATTACCCCTTATTGGGGGCAGAACAGCCCTATTGGGTTTATTTAATGGTTAAATGATTCCCTTTTCTCTGTAATATAAAACAGTACCTGTACTTGATCCCAACTAAGATATAATTACCCCTTATTGGGGGCAGAACAGCCCTATTGGGTTTATTTAATGGTTAAATGATTCCCTTTTCTCTGTAATAATAAAACAGTACCTGTACTTGATCCCAACTAAGATATAATTACCCCTTATTGGGGGCAGAACAGCCCTATTGGGTTTATTTAATGGTTAAATGATTCCCTTTTCCCTGTAATAATAAAACAGTACCTGTACTTGATCCCAACTAAGATATAATTACCCCTTATTGGGGGCAGAACAGCCCTATTGGGTTTATTTAATGGTTAAATGATTCCCTTTTCTCTGTAATAATAAAACAGTACCTGTACTTGATCCCAATTAAGATATAATTACCCCTTATTGGAGGCAAAACAATCCTATTACTGTTTAAATAATTTTATTAGCAGACTTAAGGTAGGAGATCCGAATTACGGAAATACCCCTTATCCGGAAAACCCCAGGTCCAGAGTATTCTGGATAACGGGTCCCATACCTGTATAAATATACCTGGGAAACAAGTGATGTTCTGAAGATAATTCTGAGTTCTCTGAGCAGACCAGTGCCCATATGGTTTTTATCTGCTGTCCAACTCAATGTTTTCATTCTAATTCCCCCGTTAAATGGATCCTCTCCGATGTGATTATCTCGGTATTTTGTATTTTTTCCTTTAATCTGCTGATTGCAATTATCCGTAATTGCGATGGTTTAAAGGCACGGAATCAGCCCGTTTCACACAAACAGCAGACAATTGTGCGCTGATGCCTTCCTCTCTTGGGGTAAGTATTTGCAGTGCAGTGAACCCAAGGCCAGATGTCACACTGCAAGAGGTAGCTAAAATGTTACACATCAGAGGCCTTTCCGAGACGCTCGATCTGGAATCCATTTGTCACAGGACCACGTCGGACTACATGAGGCCAAGAAACAGTAGCATTAATGAAATAAGCTGGGACCTCGGAGAGCAGACACATTCCTTTAGCTATAAATGCTTCCTGAATTTCCTTTCTTTCTCTTTTTGTTAGCCGGCTCCCATCTGGGACAAGCAACAAACCATTGTGCTGTTTTATAGCCGGCAACTAAGAAATGGTATGTGGTCGCTGGAGTGGGGTCACTGACCCTGGCAACCGAGACACAGATCTACTGTGAGCTTTCAGTTTAGTTGTGTTTTCTTATTGTTTATCTTTCCATTCATGTTTTCTGTTCATATCAATTCCGACTTCGAAACTGCTGAAGGGTGATAGGATAATTAAGCCCTAACAAACAGATAAATTCCAAGACTAAAGGTCCCCATACACGGGCCGACTATAGCTGCTGATATGGGTCCCTTGGACCGATTCGGCAGCTAATCGGCCCGTGTATGGGGAGAGCAGAGTGGCCTGGCCGACTGATATCTGGCCTGAAATTGGCCAGATCTCGATCAGCCAGGTTAGAAAATCCGGTCGGATCGGGGACCGCATCGGCTCGTTGATGCGGTCCCTGATCCGACTGCCCCATTGCCGCCCACATAATCCGATCGTTTGGCCCCAGGGCCAAACGATCGGATTATTATTTTTTTTACCTAAATGCTCCCCGATATCGCCCACCCGTAGGTGGGGATATCGGGGGAAGATCCGCTCGCTTGGCGACATCGCCAAGCGAGCGGATCTGCTCGTGTATGGCCACCTTAAGGTGGCCACACACGTGGCGATTTGATGATCTTTCGTGCGACCGTCGGTCGCACTAACCGCCACTAACCATCAGGGCTGAAACAGGCAGATAAGGAGGTAGAAACCTGCCGATTCAGCGCTGAAGGCACATTTTGGTCAGGCGCCTTCTATGGCGCCCGATCAAAATCTTTTAACTGCCTGATCGGCGAGTCGACCGATATCAGCAGCCTCCTGCGATATCGGTCGACTCGCCGACTTGCCATACACGCACCGAATATCGTACGAAACGAGGTTTCGTACGATATTATCGGTGCGTGTATGGCCAGCACGGGCTGATTGTAGCTGCCAATTTCGGCAGCTTATCGGCCCGTGTAGGGGCAGCAACAAGGGGCATGGCCCCTCTGATATTGGCCAGATATCGATTGGGCAGGTTAAAAGATTAAGTCGGATCGAGGACTGCATTGACTCGTTGATGCGGTCCGCGAACTGATTGCCCCATTGCCGCCATTATAATTCGATTGTTTGGCCCCAGGGCCAAACAATCGAATTAGCCTACACTTTCCCCGATATCGCCCACCCGTAGGTGGGGGATATCGGGAGAAGATCTGCTCGCTTGGCGACCTCGTGTATGGGGACCTTAAGAGCATCAGAAAATAACATGTAAACCAATAATAGAATATTAAAGTCTATACATGACTATTTGTAAGGTGAACTACTGCTTAACGAGGAGGAGGCAAAGGAGCACTATATGTAACCGCGACAAGTGGGATCCTTTTGCTTGTTGCACCAATCACCAATCAGATTCTCGGTGTAACAATTAGGGGCCAATTAGAATCCCGAATGGGAAAAATTCGTATTGGATAGGATAATTTCTGATGATCGCAAATAGTGCTGGGCGGTATACCGGTTTAACCGGTATACTGGTTTTTTAAAAAAAAACGATATGGTTTTTAAACATACCGCTACACCGGTATGCGCGCCTCCTGCTATTTTTCTTCAATTATATCCGGGTTGCGCCCGTACGCATGTGACGTCAGCGTGCATGTGACGTCAGCGCGCACGCGACGTCGCTAGGACGCATCGCTGGAGGAACCACAAGTTGGGTAAGTTCTGCTGGGGGGTTGTGGTTGGAGTTGTGGGGGGGGTGTTGGGGTTGGGGGGGGTCGGGGTTGTGGTTGGGGGGGTTGTGAGGGGGTTGTGGTTGGGGGTTGGAGTTGTGTGGGGGGGTGTTGGGGTTGGGGGGGTGTTGGGGTTGGGGGGGGTCGGGGTTGTGGGGGGGGGTTGGGGTTGTGGGGGGGTGGTTGGGGTTGTGGGGGGGGGTTGTGGGGGGGGCCACCAATATTTATTATTTATTTTTTATTTATATACCGTCAAATACCGTGATACCGATATAATTTTGAAAAATACCGTGATATAAATTTTTGGTCATACCGCCCAGCTCTAATCGCAAATATCACGAAAATGCTTACAAAAATATCGCATTAGTCATTATTGGCGATCCGAAAGCGACGACATTTTTGTACCGAACGATTGTAAACAGCGGGAAAGTTGTGCGGGCGTCGAAAAATTCGTCGAAAATACGCTCGGAGCGTTCCTGGATTAGTAAATATGCCCCTTAGAGTGGTTTATAGTTTGATGGGTGTGTAAAACCTTGCCCATTATCCTTATGACAGACCCTTACCTTGCAAACAGTTTTGCCATTAAATGTAGATTGTGTGCCCCACTACAGCGAGCACATTTATGCTGGAATATGGGGACGGAATGACCCTTTCTGGGTTGAAAGAAGCACTGTAATTCTATTTTGTTCTTATTTAGTAAATGAGCCCTAAGGTCTCCTTTAGGCTAAAGAAATGCTGTGTATCGTATGTCAAGCTCTGTGTCGAGGAGCTGCTCATCCGTGTTCACCTTGACGTGACCTTGTTGCTCCCCGTGGCTAAAATGAAGATTCTTTCCCACCATTTTCTCCCTTGAGCTCATACCACAAAGTGTATGCATAGCTTACATAGATTTACTATGCAAATACATAGCGTTGCATTTATCTACCTGGAAAGTCACCCACCATTTACTTCTCAAGTTCTCAAGCTTATCTAAATCTCTCTATAATGAAGAGTAATCTCACTTGCTTTCATTACCCTATATTGAGACTGCCCGAATCCAGGCTCTCAGGGTATTTAAGAACCAGTTAGAGTAAAATATAAATATGACATTTTACGGAATGTATCTGCATTATGGAGATATTGCCTGAGCTTTAGCATGGAAACAATCATTATTATAAAGCACCTTTATTTCTCATTGGACCAGCTTTGGTAAACTTGTCATTAAAGGAGAAGGAAAGGTAAAAACTAAGTAATCTATGAAAATACAGCCATAAGCCCTCACAGTAACGCTGCACTGAGTCCTCTATCAAAAGAAACACAGGATTTCTTGTCTCCATTTTTGGGAACATGTTCTTCAGTGTCAGGGCTCCTTCAGGTTTGGGGCTTGAGTCTGCTCAGTTCTCTCCTCTCTCCCCCTCCCTTCTCCTGCTCCCCCCTCCCATAAGAATGCATAAGAACTCATTTCTCCCTCCCTTAGGAATGTGTGATCTGCACTTCCATTGGCTATAACTGCAGCAGGAAGCTACCAAGACCAAGCTAAAATGGCAGCTGCTATCAGAGGGAACTTACTAGGGCTCTTACTCAGTTTCTGCAAAATAAATATACCATTCTAGGCGGCACTAATGTGGCAAATCTATTGGCAGTTAAATGCCAAAATGACTTTCCTTCTCCTTTAATATGTATTTTATGATTGTACAGGTATAAGATCCCTTGTCCAGAAACCCGTTATCCAGAAAGCTCCAAATTATGGAAAGCCTGTCTCCCATAGACCCCATTTTAATCAAATAATTCAGAATTTTAAAACTGATTTCCTTTTTCTCTGTAATAATAAAACAGTACCTGTACTTGATCCCAACTAAGATATAATTACCCCTTATTGGGGCAGAACAGCCCTATTGGGTTTATTTAATGGTTAAATGATTCCCTTTTCTCTGTAATAATAAAACAGTACCTGTACTTGATCCCAACTAAGATATAATTACCCCTTATTGGGGCAGAACAGCCCTATTGGGTTTATTTAATGGTTAAATGATTCCCTTTTCTCTGTAATAATAAAACAGTACCTGTACTTGATCCCAACTAAGATATAATTACCCCTTATTGGGGCAGAACAGCCCTATTGGGTTTATTTAATGGTTAAATGATTCCCCTTTTCTCTGTAATAATAAAACAGTACCTGTACTTGATCCCAACTAAGATATAATTACCCCTTATTGGGGCAGAACAGCCCTATTGGGTTTATTTAATGGTTAAATGATTCCCTTTTCTCTGTAATAATAAAACAGTACCTGTACTTGATCCCAACTAAGATATAATTACCCCTTATTGGGGGCAGAACAGCCCTATTGGGTTTATTTAATGGTTAAATGATTCCCTTTTCTCTGTAATAATAAAACAGTACCTGTACTTGATCCCAACTAAGATATAATTACCCCTTATTGGGGCAGAACAGCCCTATTGGGTTTAACTAATGTTTAATTTTTTTTGTGGACTTAAGGTAGGAGATCCAAATTACGGAAAGACCCCTTATCCGGAAAACCCTTGGTCCCGAACATTCTGGATAATGGGTCCTATACCTGTACTTACCATGAGAATCACAGACTGCAGCATCGATTTCACAAAGTTTATTCTCTTTCTTTCATGACAGGTTTTGCACAGAATCCTACAGTCTTTTATAACACATCATAATGCTCTTGAATCAAAATGTTGAAAATGTGGTGTATCCTGAAATACATGTTTCTTTGGATGTTAAACTGTCAATTTTGTAATCTGTGATGGCACCTAGTATGGGGAAGTAGCCAAGGCTACTGTAGATCTGAGCCCTGTACAAATAAAGTTCTGTTTCAACTGCTTGCAGTCAGTCACTGATAGAAAAACATTCCAATTAACTAAACAGCACTCTAATGTAGATACCCCTCAATAAGGGGTAATTATATCTTAGTTGGGATCAAGTACAGGTACTGTTTTATTATTACAGAGAAAAGGGAATCATTTAACCATGAAATAAACCCAATAGGGCTGTTCTGCCCCCAATAAGGGGTAATTATATCTTAGTTGGGATCAAGTACAGGTACTGTTTTATTATTACAGAGAAAAGGGAATCATTTAACCATTAAATAAACCCAATAGGACTGTTCTGCCCCCAATAAGGGGTAATTATATCTTAGTTGGGATCAAGTACAGGTACTGTTTTATTATTACAGAGAAAAGGGAATCATTTAACCATGAAATAAACCCAATAGGGCTGTTCTGCCCCCAATAAGGGGTAATTATATCTTAGTTGGGATCAAGTACAGGTACTGTTTTATTATTACAGAGAAAAGGGAATCATTTAACCATTAAATAAACCCAATAGGGCTGTTCTGCCCCAATAAGGGGTAATTATATCTTAGTTGGGATCAAGTACAGGTACTGTTTTATTATTACAGAGAAAAGGGAATCATTTAACCATTAAATAAACCCAATAGGACTGTTCTGCCCCAATAAGGGGTAATTATATCTTAGTTGGAATCAAGTACAGGTACTGTTTTATTATTACAGAGAAAAGGGAATCATTTAACCATTAAATAAACCCAATAGGGCTGTTCTGCCCCCAATAAGGGGTAATTATATCTTAGTTGGGATCAAGTACAGGTACTGTTTTATTATTACAGAGAAAAGGGAATCATTTAACCATTAAATAAACCCAATAGGGCTGTTCTGCCCCAATAAGGGGTAATTATATCTTAGTTGGGATCAAGTACAGGTACTGTTTTATTATTACAGAGAAAAAGGAAACCATTTTTAAAAATATTAATTATTTGATTAAAATGGGAGTCTATGGGAGATGGCCTTTTCGTAATTTGGAACTTTCTGGAAAATGGGTTTCCCGATTAGGGGTCTGATACCTGTAAAGTAGAAAAGTAAGTGTGTACAGAGCAGAATAGTTACGGTCAGAGAGAATTCACCTGCTTCTTTTTTACAGAGACAGGTGAGCGGCTAAAGTGCAAAGTCAGGTCAGGAATATTTATTATGATGTGTTTTGTAATTTAGGTGCATTCCAGGCTGGAAACATTCCTTTTCCACGTTACTGTAGTGTAGGTTCCAGAGGCAGAGCTACAGAACATGTATATTCAATGTACCGTAAATGTAATTGCTATGTCATCTTTGGCTTAAAATACCAGCTCCCAATAGAACAGCTGCCTAACCAGCTGCCTGCGATGACTTTTATGTCTAAAAAAGGGTTCAAACATCGTTAAAAACCCCAATGGCACATAAGGCTGTTTGTTGCTTTACACCTATGTCCTCAAAAAAGATCAGCTATAATAGGTGTAACTCAGAGATGATCAAAGCGTTTTTCGATGGTACCTCAATCTTTAAGGAAACCAGAATAAAAACCTCAACCCTCAAGTAAAAACAAAAAACCATTGATCTGAAAATAATATGCAGGTGGATATTAAGGTTGTACTTAGTCATTCCCTCCTACAAACAGAAACAGCATCAATTCTTTAACACATCCCACCACCCCAAAAAAACTTGAGGTCTCCAACCTTTACTACACCCAAACTGCAGTCAGATGTTCTGGGGTGCAGGGTGCCTCCTCCGGCCGTGCACCCCTAAGCTCCCCTCCGTCCGGCGTCCTTCCCTGAAGGCATATGTGAAACGCGTCAGGGGAGGACAACGGAGACCAGAGGGAGCAGCAATAGGGTCGGGTCTGGGCCGCTGGGGTCCACAGGGTATTTTCCCGCTGTCCCGGCAACCCAGTCCGACCCTGCTGGGGAGCCACACAAGCAAATAAAAAAACTAGAGATATCCAAACTTTACTACACCCAAACTGCATTCTGGGGAGCCACACAAGCCACCCTGCTGGGGAGCCACACAAGCAAATAAAAAAAACTAGAGGTCTCCCCAGGGTGCCTCCTCTGGCCACACCCCTGTAGGGGCACCCGCCGTGCACCCCTAAGCCCCCCCCCTGCAGGGGCCCCTGTCCGACATCCTCCCCTGAACGTGTATGTGAAGGGGAGCTACGCAAGCAAAAAAAAAAAACTAGAGGTATCCAACCTTTACTACACCCAAACTGCATTCAGATGTTCTGGGGAGCCACACAAGGGTAAAAAGTTCCCATGAGTTGCAATATGGGTGCTAGGCTTGGGTGAAGGCTAATCCAGAGTTCACTCAATCAGGCAGCAGATTGCTCTTGGCTGTAAATATAAGACTTTGGGTTCCCAACACCTGTGTATCCCACCAGGATAAGAGCCAAGCAGGATCGGACTGGGGGGTGCAGGGCCCACCGGGGCTGCTGCCCCAGCCGCATCCCTCACAGGGGCCTCCACGCACCCCTAACCCCCCCCCACAGGGGCCCCTGTCTGTCGTCCTCCCCTGAACGTGTGTATGTGAAACGCGTCAGGGGAGGACACTGGAGGCCAGAGGAAGCGGCAATAGGGTCGGGTCTGGACCGCTGGGGCCCACCGAGTATTTTCCCAGTGTCCCTGGAGCAACATCATAAAGAAAGACAGGCACTAGTGATGAGCAAATCTGTCCCGTTTCGCTTCGCCGAAAAATTCACAAATCTTTCAAAAGATTCACGAAACGGCGAAATTATTGCACGGAAAAAAAAATTGTTGCCAGCAACTATTCTTGCGACAATTTTTGGACGTGTGACTATTCTTTTGACGCCCGCCACTATTCTTGCAACAATTTTTGACGAGCGACTATCCTTTTGATGCCTGTGACTATTCTTGCAACAATTTTTGGACGCGTGACTATTCTTTTGACGCCCGCGATTATTCTTGCAACAATTTTTGACGAGCGACTATCCTTTTGATGCCTGTGACTATTCTTGCAACAATTTTTGGACGCGTGACTATACTTTTGACGCCCGCCACTATTCTTGCAACAATTTTTGACGAGCGACTATCCTTTTGATGCCTGTGACTATTCTTGCGACAATTTTTGGACGTGCAGCGAATTTTTCCACGGCTAATTTTTTCACCCGTTTCGCAAAACAATCCGCAATTCGCCGCGAATCCATGCCTGGCAAAACATTTCGCCCATCACTAACAGGCACCATGCTGTTGGCCTAAGATCATTGCCAAAGTCCACATTTGTGCAATTACAGAAAGGACACCGAATATTCTTTTTGGAAATAAAATAATATTTTTATAGAATATAGAATGGCACATACAGTTCTTCCAGTCAGATTTATATACTGAGCAGAGGTGGCCTGAGTTTGGATACAAATGTGGAAACCCCACCAACGCTCTTGATTGCAAAGGGACCCATGGACACAATGCGTCGATCAAAGGCAAAAACAAAATACAATGGGAATGGGTCAATGCACACAATTTCAGATGCACAGAATGGGTTAATTTAATGCAGAAAGGGAGGGCAAAAACACATGCTGTGGGGCAATTTTAGCCAGTATTCTGCCTAAAGCACAATGATGTACTCACCCTCTGCCAACTACATTTATCCATCATGGAACTGCTCTTGTTGAGAGTATGGGGCATAACTTGAGATGAACCACTGGTTAGCAACAAGCCTTTTTTAGTTTTGAGTTACAATATTAGTACAATTAATACAATTGTGTTTTAAACAATAACCGGATTATGAAGTAACATTTAGTCAATAGGCCCTGGAGCAATAGGCATCAAACTAGCTACTGACTGGTCAAGAGCTGGCAGAATAAGAAAAGAAAATTCCTGATTGGTTTCTGTGGGTTACTACACTGTTCACCATGTTACCGCATACTTCTGTAGATGTTTTATATATCCTTTTATGTCTGAAATATGCTTTGTTTGAAAGGTATTCCCTGGTGTGGCCAAGCAAGGCATTTCTGCAATGATAATCAGGCCACAGGTAGCGCAGTGTCTTTGGGGCTTACAGGAAAGCATACTGTCTAACTTGCCAAAGTATGTCGTATGAAACTCCCACACACATACTAAATACAAATATTCTAACAATGCATCGCTTGTATTTTCTGCTAAACACCTATAGAAACGTAAAGTCAAAGGTAAACCTATAAAAAGATAATTTAACCTTGATGAAAGTGTATCCTGTCAAAGATATCAAGAGAAAGGCTGCGCTGGTAGAAGGCCAAGCCAAAGAACATGGTCACTAGCCATGGATACCATATAATATATAGTTGCAAATAAGCAATGAAGGAATGCTCTGGGCTTACAATGAATTATGCTTTCATACTTTACTGTCAGAAAAAATAAATGGCAGCTAGGCAGTACAATACAACAAACTGTATTTTCTCTGTGCCCTAGGCAGAATACCTAACATTTCAACTGTCACCTGTGCTTAATGCAAGGGAATAAAAAATGCTGGCATGGTTGAACAGCATGTATATGAGAAATATGAGGGAGGTGCTATGCTCATAGGACCCTCATCTTCTTGTCAAGTCATGAATGCCATTAGACCACCCCACTGGCTTGCTGAAATATAGCCCTACTAGCTTCTTAAAAGGTTGAGACAAATGAGATAGGCCAATGGAACAAAGTGTTATCATGGATAACCTTGGGGGTCAAGCTTCTCATTCCCACTGTGCGCTCACCGCAGGTCTGGGGGGGCCATTGCAGAAGGTCTTGCAAAGATAAGGCGTTATTCCCCTTGACATGGCAAGAGTTAAGACATAATAGCCGTTCAGAATTGATCTAGTTACACAAATCCCACAATGCTACACATAATTGTGAAGTAATCTGCATGGACTTGACAACTAAAAATGGCAGGCGTGTTGAAAAAGTGGCCATACTGCAAGGTAAATGTACAGAACATATACAATATTCATAAGTCAAAACGATGGATTGTTTGTGTGTGTGTTGGGGGGACACCAGGCATTTTCAGGATTCCACAGCAATCTGGCATTCTACCTCCACGTAATGAGGTGTTGTCTGCATTCTTCGACTAGTCTCTAAATCAGGGATCCCCAACCTTTCTTACTTGTGAGCCACAGTCAAATGTAAAAAGACTTGGGGAGCAACACAAGCACCATAAAAGTTCATAGAGGAGCCAAATAAGGGCTGTGATTGGCTATTAGGGGCCTCTATGCACCCTATCAGCTTACAGGGGGCTTTATTTGGTAGGAAATCTTGTTTTTATTCAACCAAAACTTGCCCCCAAGTCAGGAATCCAAAAATAACTCCCTGGTTTGGGGGCACTGAGAGCAACATCCAAGGGGTTGGGGAGCAACATGTTGCCCCGGAGCCACTGGTTGGGGATCACTGCTCTAAATCATCCAAGGGAACTCCTTTTGGGAACATACCCAGCAGCAGCCTATACCAATGTCAAGCATGTTACACAGAGGAACCTTCTCTATTTCCCTTACACATTGGTATTAACTGTAGAAAATTATATATTGTATATACTCGAGTATAAGCCTAGTTTTTCAGCACCCAAAATGTGCTGAAAAAGTCACCCTCAGCTTATAATTGAGTTGGGTGCCATGGGTCCCTCCAGACTAGCACCCTCTGTCCATTATGTGCTAATTAGGCCCCCCGCAACCAGACCCTCCAGTGCCCTGGCCTACTCCCAAATTCATCTTCATCTACCGTCCCACTCTGCACTAGACATTGCACTTTATATTCTATATAAACTATATATAGTTTTGAAGGATTTTAACTCTTTCAGCTTGGTTGCTGATTGAGCTAAGGGGGTAGTACTCTTAAGGTATAATTGTTGATACCATATTGTTTTTGTTGACCCTCTTCTCCACTTAAGGTGGCCATACATGTTAAGATCCGCTCGCTTGGTGAGGTCGCCAAGTGAGCGGACCTTCTCCCGATATCCCCATCTACAGGTGGGCAATATCGGGCTGATTTAGGCTAATTCAACGAGTCGTTGTGGTCCCCAATCCAACTAAATTTTTAAACCTGCCCGATTGATATCTGGCCGATTTCAGGGCAGATATCGGTCGGCCAGGCCCATTGTTAATGCCCATACACGGGCCGGTAAGCTGCCAAGTTGGTCTAAGGGACCGATATCGGCAGCTAGAATCGGCCCGTGTATGGCCACCTTTACAGAGCTAGTTTACTGTTTTACTTTGAAATAAAAATTTAAAAACATATACCCCACTGATGCCTCAATTAATGTAATTTTATCAGTATTTATGTTGATAATTGAAACTTAGCAGTAGCTGCTGCATTTCCCCCCCCTAGGCTTATACTCGAGTCAATAAGTTTTCCCAGTTTTCTTAGGTAAAATTAGGTACCTCGGCTTATATTCACATCGGCTTATACTCGAGTATATACGGCATCTCTAAATCTAATTGAGTTAATCTGGCCGTCAAATGCAAATCACTAAAGAAAAAAAAGTCACAATTTTACAAATTTGAATCCATATTTTTTTAAAATTCACTGCCAATGGCATGAGAAAAGTGAGATATTCTGATATTTAGAGTACTTAGTTGCATTTTCTTTGCAGAACTATTTCTATGCCCCATAATTACATTTTTACATTACATTAACATTTATTTATAAAGCGCCAACATATCCCGCAGCGCTGTACAATAAGTGGGTTACATACATTGGACATACAGAGTAACATATAAAGCAATCAGTAACCGATACAAGAGGTGAAGAGAGCCCTGCCCAAAAGAGCTTACACTCTACAAGGAGTAACATATAAAGCAATCAATAACCGATACAGGAGGGGAAGAGAGTCCTGCCCAAAAGAGCTTACAATCTACAAAGAGTAACATATAAAGCAATCAATAACTGATACAAGAGGTGAAGAGGGCCCTGCCCAAAAGAGCTTACACTCTACAAGGAGAAAGGGTTGAGACACAAGGTGTGGGAATGGGCATCACCAGAGTTGTGAGAGGTGGGGCACAGGGTATTGCTAAACTATAATAAGAAACATCACTACAAACTCTTCTAAACGAATGACTGGTGTTTTCTCCAAGCAATATAGAAGCATATTTAATTGTGGTATTGTTCTGTAAAATGTGATGTTGATCTTTTAGGGAGAAAATGAAAAAGACACACAATATATAGAATATATAAGGTATAGACTTTGTATATAGACTATAGAGCAGTGCTGTCCAACTGGCGGCCCGCGGGCCCCCTCTGTGTGGCCCCCCACCTGTCTGGCTGCTTTGATGGCTTACTCTTGTGTAAGCTTTAAATGGTATCAGTACTGTGATTAACTGCCCCCCCCCTGCATGGTTCTCACCTCAGATTCAGGCTGTAATCAGGCTGTATTGTTAAAATATGTAATCCCCTGTGTTGTTCACACCTATTAATCTCTGCATTGTTCATCCCCTGCAGTGTTCACACCTCAGGCTCAAGTTGTAATCACCCCCATTGTTCCCCTGTTCACACCTCAGGAGCAGTAGAAACCCACAAATAATCCCTGCACACTACAAAAAGAACATATACTGAGGTGGTACTGCAATTAAAAAGTTTTTTAATATATAGTTATTGTGCAGACTGTAGGAGCAGTGCCAGCATTGTGTCACTGTAGGCTGCCTGTGTGTGCCATACACACAGGCAGCATAGGGCAAGCAGAGTATGGCACACACAGGCAGGGTAGGGAAGGCAGAGTATGGCACACACAGGCAGAGTAGGGCAGGCAGAGTATGGCACACACAGGCCAAGTTTGGCACAAACCAGCCAAGAATGGCACACACAGTGAAAGTATGGCACACACAGGCTGGGTAGGGCAGGCAGAGTATGGCACACACAGGCCAAGCATGGCACAAACCACCCAAGAATGGCACACACAGTGAAAGTATGGCACGCAGGCAGGGTAGGGCAGGCAGAGTATGGCACACACAGGCAGGGTAGGGAAGGCAGAGTATGGCACACACAAAGGCAGAGTATGGCACACACACAGGCAGGGTAGGGCAGGCAGAGTATGGCAGGTTTTTGCTGTACTACAACCATTAAAATGGGTATGGTCATGTGATAACATGGGTGTGGTTTCAAGTGGGTGCGGTTTTAAAAAGGGGAGTGGTCAAAACTGGCTTCCATTATCGGCCCTCCACCACGTAGGTTGGAAAAATTCCGGCCCTCGGTACCACAGAAGTTGGACAGCACTGCTATAGAGTATGGATCCCCAACCTTTCTTACTTGTGAGCCAAATGTCAAATGTAAAAAGACTTGGGGAGCAACACAAGCACCATAAAAGTTCATGGCGGAGCCAAATAAGGTCTGTGATTGGCTATAAGGCAGCCTCTATGCACCCTATCAGCTTACAGGGGCTTTATTTGGTAGGAAATCTTGTTTTTATTCAACCAAAACTTGCCCAAGTCATTATTACTGAGAAAAGGGAATCATTTAACCATTAAATAAACCCAATAGGGCTGTTCTGCCCCCAATAAGGGGTAATTATATCTTAGTTGGGATCAAGTACAGGTACTGTTTTATTATTACAGAG
Organism: Xenopus tropicalis; assembly: GCF_000004195.4. Taxonomy (NCBI): domain Eukaryota; kingdom Metazoa; phylum Chordata; class Amphibia; order Anura; family Pipidae; genus Xenopus; species Xenopus tropicalis. The sequence goes on from NC_030679.2 coordinate 11,409,069, forward strand.
AAAAGGGAATCATTTAACCATTAAATAAACCCAATAGGGCTGTTCTGCCCCCAATAAGGGGTAATTATATCTTAGTTGGGATCAAGTACAGGTACTGTTTTATTATTATAGAGAAAAGGGAATCATTTAACCATGAAATAAACCCAATAGGGCTGTTCTGCCCCCAATAAGGGGTAATTATATCTTAGTTGGGATCAAGTACAGGTACTGTTTTATTATTATAGAGAAAAGGGAATCATTTAACCATGAAATAAACCCAATTGGGCTGTTCTGCCCCAATAAGGGGTAATTATATCTTAGTTGGGATCAAGTACAGGTACTGTTTTATTATTACAGAGAAAAGGGAATCATTTAACCATTAAATAAACCCAATAGGGCTGTTCTGCCCCCAATAAGGGGTAATTATATCTTAGTTGGGATCAAGTACAGGTACTGTTTTATTATTACAGAGAAAAGGGAATCATTTAACCATTAAATAAACCCAATAGGGCTGTTCTGCCCCCAATAAGGGGTAATTATATCTTAGTTGGGATCAAGTACAGGTACTGTTTTATTATTACAGAGAAAAGGGAATCATTTACCCATTAAATAAACCCAATAGGGCTGTTCTGCCCCCAATAAGGGGTAATTATATCTTAGTTGGGATCAAGTACAGGTACTGTTTTATTATTACAGAGAAAAGGGAATCATTTAACCATTAAATAAACCCAATAAGGCTGTTCTGCCCCCAATAAGGGGTAATTATATCTTAGTTGGGATCAAGTACAGGTACTGTTTTATTATTACAGAGAAAAGGGAATCATTTACCCATTAAATAAACCCAATAGGACTGTTCTGCCCCCAATAAGGGGTAATTATATCTTAGTTGGGATCAAATACAAATTACCATTTTATTATTACAGAAAAAAAGGAAATAATTATTAAAAAATTGAATTATTTGGATATAATAGAGTCTATGGGAGATGGCTTTTCTGTAATTCAGATTCTATAGCTGTACAACCATAACACATATTGAACTGAAAAGGTTTACATGAAACAAACGGTTTCGGTGAATACAGAATGTAGGTATACCTGCAAAATATATATATATATAAAATATATGACATTAATATACATTTTTCTGTACCTAAAGGGTTTATACTTTTTCACACGTACAATAATCTATAACTACAGTATATGTGGGGTCGGATTAATTAAAAATATGATGTTATCGGTTTCAAAGCCTGGTAAAAAAAAAAACTGCAGCATTTGCGCTTGTGATGTGGTCAAGTCATATGAGTTATGGCAAACAGATAATGTCGGCAGGAAGATGAACTAGTTTATATATATATATTGCAGCTTTTAATGTGTTCTTCTTGCGAGTAAACTCTTTATATACAGTATGACTTGTGACTCGACACCTGCAAAGAGCTACTTGGTTTCAGGTGCTGCAAACCAACTGTTTATTCCCTATAATAAGGAGGGTAGTAAATAAGTAAAAAAAAACCCAAAAAAACGTTTTGTTGTCTAGTGAAAGAAAATGTAAACTTTAAAGGAGATATATCATATAAAAATTAGGAATGTGCCAGTAAATTATACTCCTATAGATATAAAAGGATTGAGGTCACCAAGCAAGTGGATTTTCTCCCAATATCCCCACCTACGGGTGGGTGAATTCAGGCTAATTCGGTTGTTTGGACCTGGGGCCAAACGATCAAATTATAATGACGGGTATAGGCAAAGTCGGTGCGGGGACCGCATCAACGAGCCGACTAAATTTTTTAACCTGTCCGATTGATATCTGCCCGATTTCAGGCCAGATGTTGGTCGGGCAGGCCCGTCGGTAGTGCCCATACACAGGCCGATAAGCTGCCAACTTCTCCTTGTAGATTGTAAGCTCTTTTGGGCAGGGCCTTCTTCACCTCTTGTATCGGTTATTGGTTGCTTTATATGTTACCCTGTATGTCCAATGTATGTAACCCACTTATTGTACAGCGCTGCGGAATATGTTGGCGCTTTATAAATAAATGTTAATGTAAAAAAGTCGGTCTAAGGGACTGATATCTGCAGCTAGAATCGGCCCGTGTATGGGGACCTTAATTTAGGCGCACTTGGGGGAGGGGGGTCGAACGGGTGTTGAAAGGCTGCGGCGGGGGCCATTACTGGGTGCAGGGGCCCCAGTGGGTCCTGCACCCCCCAGTCCGACCCTGCGCCCAACTGTTCCACTTCCTGCTGGCTGAATTCTCTGGATGTGCAGGGGGGCCAGCGGCACTCAGTACAGGCACTGTAGGATAGGAACCAATCAGCAGCTAGGCTGACCTGATAGGGAACTGAAGCCTGTCTTTGCTTGTGTAAGTGCAGGGCTGTGATTAGCTATCCCCCTCCTACTGTGCTTCTGGCAGGGACCGTTAGGACACGCCCACCCTTCATTTCACACACGGACAGGGACCTGATAGGATCTATAAGGAGCTCCAATAGAGGGGCCATTGTTACAGATAGGGTTAATGTTTAGCCTAAAGGGAAACCAGCACCTTATATTATTCATAATTGCCTACAAAATTAGGGGTTATTCCATTTATCCTCTTTAATTATGGTTTTGAAGTTACTTGTAAATGTAATTGCAAATTGGACGCAGGATTTGTATTACCGGTCCTATAATAATATAACAGAAGTTATCCTCCCCCATTCAATATACAATATAAAAATTAAAAAAAAAAATGAAACAAAAATTTATGAAATCTATGTTGGAAATTTGCTTATATCCCCTTTAAACTAATGCCATGACACAAAATGCAAAGAAAGGAAATACAAATAAAATTAATCATAAATAAAATAATTAAGCAAAATAATAAATGCCAAATAAAGAAAATAAATTTGGGACACTAATACAATAACATTTAGTTATGTTCCCTTTGACAGCTACTTAGGGGATAATTTAATGTAAAGCTTTCTCATTAGAATAGGGAGACTTGGAGGATCTTTGGGCCGGCCTCTTTTATCATTCCCTGCCCCCACCGGTCGGTGCTCTCTGGCATGTGATTTCAAGGGTGGGGGTGTGTGACTGAGAGCTCCTTACCTGAATTGGCCCTGCAGAGGGAGCCCTTCCTACAGGTTGGTACGGGCAATATTTGAGGAGAATGTTTTTTTGCTCTCCTCCATACACCTGAAAGTATGGGTGCTAGACTTCTTGGGTAACCTTACTGCAGGTGAAGAGTAAGGGTGGTGACGACCCAGAGGCAGGGAATGGGCAGCTTGATGCCATACAGTGGGCAGATATGGGCAGGGAATGGGCAGCTTGATGGCATACAATGGGCAGATATGGGGCAGGGAATGGGCAACTTTATGGCATACAGTGGGCAGATATGGGCAGGGAATGGGCAGCTTTATGGCATACAGTGGGCAGATATGGGCAGGGAATAGGCAGCTTGATGGCATACAGTGGGCAGATATGGGCAGGGAATGGGCAGCTTGATGGCATACAGTGGGCAGATACGGGCAGGGCATGGGCAGCTTGATGCCATACAGTGGGCAGATATGGGCAGGGAATGGGCAGCTTGATGGCATACAGTGGGCAGATATGGGGCAGGGAATGGGCAGCTTGATGGCATACAATAGGCAGATATGGGGCAGGGAATGGGCAGCTTGATGGCATACAGTGGGCAGATATGGGGCAGGGAATGGGCAGCTTGATGGCAAACAATGGGCAGATACGGGGCAGAGAATGGGCAGCTTGATGGCATACAATGGGCAGATATGGGGCAGGGAATGGGCAGCTTGATGGCATACAGTGGGCAGATAGGCAGGGAATGGGCAGCTTGATGGCATACGATAGGCAGATATGGGGCAGGGAATGGGCAGCTTGATGGCATACAGTGGGCAGATATGGGGCAGGGAATGGGCAGCTTGATGGCATACAGTGGGCAGATATGGGGCAGGGAATGGGCAGCTTGATGGCATACAATGGGCAGATATGGGGCAGGGAATGGGCAGCTTGATGGCATACAGTGGGCAGATATGGGGCAGGGAATGGGCAGCTTGATGGCATACAGTGGGCAGATATGGGGCAGGGAATGGGCAGCTTGATGGCATACAATGGGCAGATATGAGACAGAGAATGGGCAGATATGGGGCAGGGAATGGGCAGCTTGATGGCATACAATAGGCAGATATGGGGCAGGGAATGGGCAGCTTGATGGCATACAGTGGGCAGATATGGGGCAGGGAATGGGCAGCTTGATGGCATACAATGGGCAGATATGGGGCAGGGAATGGGCAGCTTGATGGCATACAGTGGGCAGATATGGGGCAGGGAATGGGCAGCTTGATGGCATACAATGGGCAGATATGGGGCAGAGAATGGGCAGATATGGGGCAGAGAATGGGCAGCTTGATGGCATACAATGGGCAGATATGGGGCAGGGAATGGGCAGCTTGATGGCATACAGTGGGCAGATATGGGGCAGGGAATGGGTAGCTTGATGGCATACAATAGGCAGATATGGGGCAGGGAATGGGCAGCTTGATGGCATACAGTGGGCAGATATGGGGCAGGGAATGGGCAGCTTGATGGCATAAAATGGGCAGATATGGGGCAGGGAATGGGCAGCTTGATGGCATACAATAGGCAGATATGGGGCAGGGAATGGGCAGCTTGATGGCATACAGTAGGCAGATATGGGGCAGAGAATGGGCAGCTTGATGGCATACAGTGGGCAGATATGGGGCAGGGAATGGGTAGCTTGATGGCATACAATAGGCAGATATGGGGCAGGGAATGGGCAGCTTGATGGCATACAGTGGGCAGATACGGGGAAGGGAATGGGCAGCTTGATGGCATACGATAGGCAGATATGGGGCAGGGAATGGGCAGCTTGATGGCATACAGTGGGCAGATATGGGGCAGGGAATGGGCAGCTTGATGGCATACAATAGGCAGATATGGGGCAGGGAATGGGCAGCTTGATGGCATACAGTAGGCAGATATGGGGCAGAGAATGGGCAGCTTGATGGCATACAGTGGGCAGATATGGGGCAGGAATGGGTAGCTTGATGGCATACAATAGGCAGATATGGGAAGGGAATGGGCAGCTTGATGGCATACAGTGGGTAGATACGGGGAAAGGGAATGGGGCAGCTTGATGGCATACGATAGGCAGATATGGGGCAGGGAATGGGCAGCTTGATGGCATACAGTGGGCAGATATGGGGCAGGGAATGGGCAGCTTGATGGCATACAATAGGCAGATATGGGGCAGGGAATGGGCAGCTTGATGGCATACAGTAGGCAGATATGGGGCAGAGAATGGGCAGCTTGATGGCATACAGTGGGCAGATATGGGGCAGGGAATGGGTAGCTTGATGGCATACAATAGGCAGATATGGGGAAGGGAATGGGCAGCTTGATGGCATACAGTGGGCAGATACGGGGCAGGGAATGGGCAGCTTGATGGCATACAATGGGCAGATACAGGGCAGAGAATGGGCAGCTTGATGGCATACAATGGGCAGATATGGGGCAGGGAATGGGCAGCTTGATGGCATACAGTGGGCAGATATGGGCAGGGAATGGGCAGCCTTGATGGCATACAGTGGGCAGATATGGGCAGGGAATAGGCAGCTTGATGGCATACAGTGGGCAGATATGGGCAGGGAATGGGCAGCTTTATGGCATACAGTGGGTAGATATGGGCAGCTTTATGGCATACAGTGGGCAGATATGGGCAGGGAATGGGCAGCTTGATGGCATACAATGGGCAGATACGGGGCAGAGAATGGGCAGCTGATGGCATACAATGGGCAGATATGGGCAGGGGAATGGGCCAGCTTGATGGCATACAGTGGGCAGATACGGGGCAGGGAATGGGCAGCTTGATGGCATACGATAGGCAGATATGGGGCAGGGAATGGGCAGCTTGATGGCATACAGTGGGCAGATATGGGGCAGGGAATGGGCAGCTTGATGGCATACAATAGGCAGATATGGGGCAGGGAATGGGCAGCTTGATGGCATACAGTAGGCAGATATGGGCAGGGCATGGGTAGCTTGATGCCATACAGTGGGCAGATATGGGCAGGGAATGGGCAGCTTGATGGCATACAGTGGGCAGATATGGGGCAGGGAATGGGCAGCTTGATGGCATACAATAGGCAGATATGGGGCAGGGAATGGGCAGGTTGATGGCATACAGTGGGCAGATATGGGGCAGGGAATGGGCAGCTTGATGGCATACAATGGGCAGATATGGGGCAGGGAATGGGCAGCTTGATGGCATACAATGGGCAGATATGGGGCAGGGAATGGGCAGCTTGATGGCATACAATGGGCAGATAAGGGGCAGAGAATGGGCAGATATGGGGCAGAGAATGGGCAGCTTGATGGCATACAATGGGCAGATACGGGGCAGGGAATGGGCAGCTTGATGGCATACAGTGGGCAGATACAAGGAAGGGAATGGGCAGCTTGATGGCATACGATAGGCAGATATGGGGCAGGGAATGGGCAGCTTGATGGCATACAGTGGGCAGATATGGGGCAGGGGAATGGGCAGCTTGATGGCATACAATAGGCAGATATGGGGCAGGGAATGGGCAGCTTGATGGCATACAGTAGGCAGATATGGGGCAAGAGAATGGGCAGCTTGATGGCATTCAGTGGGCAGATATGGGGAAGGGAATGGGTAGCTTGATGGCATACAATAGGCAGATATGGGGCAGGGAATGGGCAGCTTGATGGCATACAGTGGGCAGATATGGGGCAGGAAATGGGTAGCTTGATGGCATACAATAGGCAGATATGGGGCAGGGAATGGGCAGCTTGATGGCATACAGTGGGCAGATACGGGGAAGGGAATGGGCAGCTTGATGGCATACGATAGGCCAGATATGGGGCAGGGAATGGGCAGCTTGATGGCATACAGTGGGCAGATATGGGGCAGGGAATGGGCAGCTTGATGGCATACAATAGGCAGATATGGGGCAGGGAAATGGGCAGCTTGATGGCATACAGTAGGCAGATATGGGGCAGAGAATGGGCAGCTTGATGGCATACAGTGGGCAGATACGGGGAAGGGAATGGGCAGCTTGATGGCATACGATAGGCAGATATGGGGAAGGGAATGGGCAGCTTGATGGCATACAGTGGGCAGATATGGGGCAGGGAATGGGCAGCTTGATGGCATACGATAGGCAGATATGGGGCAGGGAATGGGCAGCTTGATGGCATACAGTAGGCAGATATGGGGCAGAGAATGGGCAGCTTGATGGCATACAGTGGGCAGATACGGGGAAGGGAATGGGCAGCTTGATGGCATACGATAGGCAGATATGGGGCAGGGAATGGGCAGCTTGATGGCATACAGTAGGCAGATATGGGGCAGAGAATGGGCAGCTTGATGGCATACAGTGGGCAGATACGGGGAAGGGAATGGGCAGCTTGATGGCATACGATAGGCAGATATGGGGCAGGGGAATGGGCAGCTTGATGGCATACAGTGGGCAGATATGGGGCAGGGAATGGGCAGCTTGATGGCATACGATAGGCAGATATGGGGCAGGGAATGGGCAGCTTGATGGCATACAGTAGGCAGATATGGGGCAGAGAATGGGCAGCTTGATGGCATACAGTGGGCAGATATGGGGCAGGGAATGGGTAGCTTGATGGCATACAATAGGCAGATATGGGTCAGGGAATGGGCAGCTTGATGGCATACAGTGGGCAGATATGGGGCAGGGAATGGGTAGCTTGATGGCATACAGTGGGCAGATATGGGCAGGGAATGGGCAGCTTTATGGCATACAGTGGGCAGATATGGGCAGCTTTATGGCATACAGTGGGCAGATATGGGGCAGGGAATGGGCAGCTTGATGGCATACAATGGGCAGATACGGGGCAGAGAATGGGCAGCTTGATGGCATACAATGGGCAGATATGGGGCAGGGAATGGGCAGCTTGATGGCATACAGTGGGCAGATACGGGGCAGGGAATGGGCAGCTTGATGGCATACGATAGGCAGATATGGGGCAGGGAATGGGCAGCTTGATGGCATACAGTGGGCAGATATGGGGCAGGGAATGGGCAGCTTGATGGCATACAATAGGCAGATATGGGGCAGGGAATGGGCAGCTTGAATGGCATACAGTAGGCAGAAATGGGCAGGGCATGGGCAGCTTGATGCCATACAGTAGGCAGATATGGGCAGGGAATGGGCAGCTTGATGGCATACAGTGGGCAGATATGGGGCAGGGAATGGGCAGCTTGATGGCATACAATAGGCAGATATGGGGCAGGGAATGGGCAGCTTGATGGCATACAGTGGGCAGATATGGGGCAGGGAATGGGCAGGTTGATGGCATACAGTGGGCAGATATGGGGCAGGGAATGGGCAGCTTGATGGCATACAATGGGCAGATATGGGGCAGGGAATGGGCAGCTTGATGGCATACAATGGGCAGATATGGGGCAGGGAATGGGCAGCTTGATGGCATACAATGGGCAGATAAGGGGCAGAGAATGGGCAGATATGGGGCAGAGAATGGGCAGCTTGATGGCATACAATGGGCAGATATGGGGCAGGGAAAGGGCAGCTTGATGGCATACAGTGGGCAGATACGGGGAAGGGAATGGGCAGCTTGATGGCATACGATAGGCAGATATGGGGCAGGGAATGGGCAGTTTGATGGCATACAGTGGGCAGATATGGGGCAGGGAATGGGCAGCTTGATGGCATACAATAGGCAGATATGGGGCAGGGAATGGGCAGCTTGATGGCATACAGTAGGCAGATATGGGGCAGAGAATGGGTAGCTTGATGGCATTCAGTGGGCATATATGGGGCAGGGAATGGGTAGCTTGATGACATACAATAGGCAGATATGGGGCAGGGAATGGGCAGCTTGATGGCATACAGTGGGCAGATATGGGGCAGGAAATGGGTAGCTTGATGGCATACAATAGGCAGATATGGGGCAGGGAATGGGCAGCTTGATGGCATACAGTGGGCAGATATGGGGCAGGGAATGGGCAGCTTGATGGCATACAATGGGCAGATATGGGGCAGGGAATGGGCAGCTTGATGGCATACAGTAGGCAGAAATGGGCAGGGCATGGGCAGGCTTGATGCATACAGTAGGCAGATATGGGGCAGGGAATGGGCAGCTTGATGGCATACAGTGGGCAGATATGGGGCAGGGAATGGGCAGCTTGATGGCATACAATAGGCAGATATGGGGCAGGGAATGGGCAGCTTGATGGCATACAGTGGGCAGATATGGGGCAGGGAATGGGCAGGTTGATGGCATACAGTGGGCAGATATGGGGCAGGGAATGGGCAGCTTGATGGCATACAATGGGCAGATATGGGGCAGGGAATGGGCAGCTTGATGGCATACAATGGGCAGATATGGGGCAGGGAATGGGCAGCTTGATGGCATACAATGGGCAGATAAGGGGCAGAGAATGGGCAGATATGGGGCAGAGAATGGGCAGCTTGATGGCATACAATGGGCAGATATGGGGCAGGGAAAGGGCAGCTTGATGGCATACAGTGGGCAGATACGGGGAAGGGAATGGGCAGCTTGATGGCATACGATAGGCAGATATGGGGCAGGGAATGGGCAGTTTGATGGCATACAGTGGGCAGATATGGGGCAGGGAATGGGCAGCTTGATGGCATACAATAGGCAGATATGGGGCAGGGAATGGGCAGCTTGATGGCATACAGTAGGCAGATATGGGGCAGAGAATGGGTAGCTTGATGGCATTCAGTGGGCATATATGGGGCAGGGAATGGGTAGCTTGATGACATACAATAGGCAGATATGGGGCAGGGAATGGGCAGCTTGATGGCATACAGTGGGCAGATATGGGGCAGGAAATGGGTAGCTTGATGGCATACAATAGGCAGATATGGGGCAGGGAATGGGCAGCTTGATGGCATACAGTGGGCAGATATGGGGCAGGGAATGGGCAGCTTGATGGCATACAATGGGCAGATATGGGGCAGGGAATGGGCAGCTTGATGGCATACAATAGGCAGATATGGGGCAGGGAATGGGCAGCTTGATGGCATACAGTAGGCAGATATGGGGCAGAGAATGGGCAGCTTGATGGCATACAGTGGGCAGATATGGGGCAGGGAATGGGTAGCTTGATGGCATACAATAGGCAGATATGGGGCAGGGAATGGGCAGCTTGATGGCATACAGTGGGCAGATACGGGGAAGGGAATGGGCAGCTTGATGGCATACGATAGGCAGATATGGGGCAGGGAATGGGCAGCTTGATGGCATACAGTGGGCAGATATGGGGCAGGGAATGGGCAGCTTGATGGCATACAATAGGCAGATATGGGGCAGGGAATGGGCAGCTTGATGGCATACAGTAGGCAGATATGGGGCAGAGAATGGGCAGCTTGATGGCATACAGTGGGCAGATACGGGGAAGGGAATGGGCAGCTTGATGGCATACGATAGGCAGATATGGGGCAGGGAATGGGCAGCTTGATGGCATACAGTGGGCAGATATGGGGCAGGGAATGGGCAGCTTGATGGCATACGATAGGCAGATATGGGGCAGGGAATGGGCAGCTTGATGGCATACAGTAGGTAGATATGGGGCAGAGAATGGGCAGCTTGATGGCATACAGTGGGCAGATATGGGGCAGGGAATGGGTAGCTTGATGGCATACAATAGGCAGATATGGGGCAGGGAATGGGCAGCTTGATGGCATACAGTGGGCAGATATGGGGCAGGGAATGGGCAGCTTGATGGCATACAGTGGGCAGATATGGGGCAGGGAATGGGCAGCTTTATGGCATACAGTGGGCAGATATGGGGCAGGGAATGGGCAGCTTTATGGCATAAGAATCATCCAAAACCCGCTTCAGAAGCACGCCGAACAGCCATGATGTGTAGTCCGGGTGTTTTAAAGGATATGAATAAAGACTAAGTTTTACTGTACCTCATGGCTGTTCGGCGTGCTTCTGAAGCGGGTTTTGGATGATTCTGATTGCTCCCCTAGGCTACGGGTTAGGGGCTTCAAGCACCCGGACCAGGCATCGACGGTGGTGAGTTGCTCCACACTGTTTAATTATTAATTGCAAGCTGGCTTGGGTGCGTGGAGTGACGGGCCTGGGGTATATACACCCGGGCCAATGCCTGTCTTAGGTACTTCCGTGCTTATTTAGGTGCCATTGGTTCTTTACCAACTTGACAACAATTTACTGACAGGAACATGGGTAAATCCATATCCTACCGTAAGTTACTATATTCAGTGTAACATACAGATACAACGCTGTACTTGGTCAGGCTGGGAATATGTGAAAACAACAGATTTCTAAATTACACTGTTTACATAGCAAATAATTCCCTCTTAAAATTGTATTCTTGAACCAACAAATGTATTTGTTGCTGTAATATTGGTGATAATACATCACTCATGTATTATAAGGGATAATGTACCCCCTACTGTAAATGATAAGGATATTAGCAGTCACTGAGGGGTTCTGTGCCCATATAAAGGCACAAGGCTGCAGGCTGAGTTATACAGGGAACTCTGAGTATCACTCATGTATTATAAGGGATAATGCACCCCCTACTGTAAATGATAAGGATATTAGCAGTCACTGAGGGGTTCTGTGCCCATATAAAGGCACAAGGCTGCAGGCTGAGTTATACAGGGAACTCTGAGTATCACTCATGTATTATACGGGATAATGTACCCCCTACTGTAAATGATAAGGATTTTAGAAGTTACTGGGGGGTTCTGTGACCATATAAAGGCACAAGGCTGCAGGCTGAGTTATACAGGGAACTCTGAGTATCACTCATGTATTATAAGGGATAATGTACCCCCTACTGTAAATGATAAGGATATTAGCAGTCACTGAGGGGTTCTGTGCCCATATAAAGGCACAAGGCTGCAGGCTGAGTTATACAGGGAACTCTGAGTATCACTCATGTATTATAAGGGATAATGTACCCCCTACTGTAAATGATAAGGATATTAGCAGTCACTGAGGGGTTCTGTGCCCATATAAAGGCACAAGGCTGCAGGCTGAGTTATACAGGGAACTCTGAGTATCACTCATGTATTATAAGGGATAATGTACCCCTACTGTAAATGATAAGGATATTAGCAGTCACTGAGGGGTTCTGTGCCCATATAAAGGCACAAGGCTGCAGGCTGAGTTATACAGGGAACTCTGAGTATCACTCATGTATTATAAGGGATAATGTACCCCCTACTGTAAATGATAAGGATATTAGCAGCCACTGAGGGGTTCTGTGCCCATATAAAGGCACAAGGCTGCAGGCTGAGTTATACAGGGAACTCTGAGTATCACTCATGTTATATAAGGAAGAATGTACCCACTTTTGCAAACTATAAGGATTTTAGTTATCAATAAGTTTCTTGTCCATGTAAAGGCACAAGACCACAAGGGATAAGCACTGTTTATTAATCTACATTTTGCAGGACTTGTTTTTTCTGTATTATAAGGATATATGTTGCAATTTCTTTGTAGCTCTTATGCAATATATACATTTTAAGTGTTTATGTGCATGTTTGATACAGTGAGCATATAACCCATCTCCTGGCAGACAAGCCATATATATATATATATATTTCAATACTCTGCTATCCCCCCTTTCATGAGGTTGCCCTGTTTGCTTACAGAGGGGTCAGTTATCTCATTCGGACGCTGCGAATAAAAAGCAGAATAACGCTCACATGTATTTCCGGCTGCTCACACAAACCCTGCGTTTGTTCAGCAACACTGAAGCAGCAAAACGGAAATATGTTTATGTCTTTCCGATAGGATTTCCTCATCAACTGCATGTCAAAATCCTTATCTAAAGCAACGTGCAAATTTATGTCTCCCTTGCACCCATACAGAACAAATGGATTTTATTTTATGCTACATGCAGAGCTGCCTGCCAGAAAGTCCTTACATTCTCTTCTATATAAGTCACACAGAGGCTGTGTCGGAAACCCTTAAGTGCCTGACAAACTCTTAACAGACATCTCATTCATGTCCCCACTGATAAAGAATAAAGGGGCCTACAAAGAATTCGTTCGCCAGTGTAGTTATCCTTTCACACAAAAGTACATACAAGTCATGATCTGTACGAGACAGCGAACTTGCATTTTTCCCTTTAGATTGGGTTTTTACTACTTTTGATAGCAGGAAAAGGTTTATATTTCTTTTTTCTATGTCGATGACCATTAAACTATAGCAGAAGTGCTTCCCTGTGGCCACTAGGGGCGCTGAAACCTATAGAATGTATACATGCATGTGAATAACAGGTATGGGACCTATTATCTAGAATGCTTGGGACCTGGGGGTTTTCCGGATAAGGGGTCTTTCTGTAATTTGGATCTCCTGCCTTAAGTCTGCTCATAAAATTATTTAAACATCAAATAAACCCAATAGGATGGTTTTGGCTCCAATAAGGATTAATTGTATTTAAGTTGGGATCAAGTACAGGTACTGTTTTATTATTACAGAGAAAAGGGAATCATTTAACCATTAAATAAACCCAATAGGGCTGTTCTGCCCCAATAAGGGGTAATTATATCTTAGTTGGGATCAAGTACAGGTACTGTTTTATTATTACAGAGAAAAGGGAATCATTTAACCATGAAATAAACCCAATAGGGCTGTTCTGCCCCCAATAAGGGGTAATTATATCTTAGTTGGGATCAAGTACAGGTACTGTTTTATTATTACAGAGAAAAGGGAATCATTTAACCATGAAATAAACCCAATAGGGCTGTTCTGCCCCCAATAAGGGGTAATTATATCTTAGTTGGGATCAAGTACAGGTACTGTTTTATTATTACAGAGAAAAGGGAATCATTTAACCATTAAATAAACCCAATAGGGCTGTTCTGCCCCAATAAGGGGTAATTATATTCTTAGTTGGGATCAAGTACAGTACTGTTTTATTATTACAGAGAAAAGGGAATCATTTAACCATTAAATAAACCCAATAGGGCTGTTCTGCCCCCAATAAGGAGTAATTATATCTTAGTTGGGATCAAGTACAGGTACTGTTTTATTATTACAGAGAAAAGGGAATCATTTAACCATTAAATAAACCCAATAGGGCTGTTCTGCCCCCAATAAGGGGTAATTATATCTTAGTTGGGATCAAGTACAGGTACTGTTTTATTATTACAGAGAAAAGGGAATCATTTAACCATTAAATAAACCCAATAGGGCTGTTCTGCCCCCAATAAGGGGTAATTATGTCTTAGTTGGGATCAAGTACAGGTACTGTTTTATTATTACAGAGAAAAGGGAATCATTTAACCATTAAATAAACCCAATAGGGCTGTTCTGCCCCCAATAAGGGGTAATTATATCTTAGTTGGGATCAAGTACAGGTACTGTTTTATTATTACAGAGAAAAGGGAATCATTTAACCATTAAATAAACCCAATAGGGCTGTTCTGCCCCCAATAAGGGGTAATTATGTCTTAGTTGGGATCAAGTACAGGTACTGTTTTATTATTACAGAGAAAAGGGAATCATTTAACCATTAAATAAACCCAATAGGGCTGTTCTGCCCCAATAAGGGGTAATTATATCTTAGTTGGGATCAAGTACAGGTACTGTTTTATTATTACAGAGAAAAGGGAATCATTTAACCATTAAATAAACCCAATAGGACTGTTCTGCCCCCAATAAGGGGTAATTATATCTTAGTTGGGATCAAGTACAGGTACTGTTTTATTATTACAGAGAAAAAAGAAACCATTTTTAAAAATGTGAATTATTTGATTAAAGTGGAGTCTATGGGAGGTTGGATTATGAATAATGGGTGTGCGGATAAGTAGTCCGATATTTATTTACACCACTGGTACATGCTGCACTGTAGATGAAAACAATACCTTAATAATACAATAATACACTTAATATGACAAATATACAAGTACATATATGGAATCCCTGATCCGGAAACCCATTATCCAGAAAGCTCCAAATTACGGAAAGCCCATCTCCCATAGACTCAATTTTAACCTAATAATTAAGAAATTTAAAACTGATTTGCTTTTTCTCTGTAATAATAAAACAGTACCTGTACTTGATCCCAACTAAGATATAATTACCCCTTATTGGGGACAGAACAGCCCTATTGGGTTTATTTAATGGTTAAATGATTCCCTTTCTCTGTAATAATAAAACAGTACCTGTACTTGATCCCAACTAAGATATAATTACCCCTTATTGGGGCAGAACAGCCCTATGGGTTTATTTAATGGTTAATGATTCCCTTTTCTCTGTAATAATAAAACAGTACCTGTACTTGATCCCAACTAAGATATAATTACCCCTTATTGGGCAGAACAGCCCTATTGGGTTTATTTCATGGTTAAATGATTCCCTTTTCTCTGTAATAATAAAACAGTACCTGTACTTGATCCCAACTAAGATATAATTACCCCTTATTGGGGCAGAACAGCCCTATTGGGTTTATTTAATGGTTAAATGATTCCCTTTTCTCTGTAATAATAAAACAGTACCTGTACTTGATCCCAACTAAGATATAATTACCCCTTATTGGGGGCAGAACAGTCCTATGGTGTTTAATTAATGTTTTATTAATTTTTTAGCAGACTTAAGGTATGGAGATCCAAATTATGGAAAGACCCCTTATCTGGAATACCCTTGGTCCTGAGTAAGCTCTTTTGGGCAGGGCTCCCTTCCCCTCTTGTATCGGTTATTGATTGCTTTATATGTTACTCTGTATGTCCAATGTATGAAACCCACTTATTGTACAGCGCTGCGGGATATGTTGGCGCTTTATAAATAAATGTTAATAATAATAATAATAATTCTTGAGAAAATGAATATTTAATGACCGTTAATGCATATATGTCAAATAGAATAAAACTGTTATATTACTACATTTCAAGCAATATTTGAATAGTGGCACTATATTAATCAAAATACAAAAAATAAATGAATGGAATTCCAAGTAATCTACCCAGTAATTGCCAAAAACCCCAATTGGGAAAGGGATATGAATTCCTTATCATTGTAAACACAGCATAGTTTGCAGGTACAGCTATCAGTAAGGCTTTGTATCACGGGGTATCCGGGTAAATGGGCTGTGACATGTTATGGCGGAATGAGCCATGGGAACATATATGTTATTATAGTGGAATTCATAAGGGCTTGAGAACAAAGTCATTATTGTAGTGTGCTACCGGCTTCCCTACAAAGATTCCTACCCTTTAGGTGTTCTTTAAAGAACATTAGCACCTTTGTGTGTAGGTGGTCAGGCTGCTCACCCCGTTCAATGAAGATCCCTGTCATACTGACCTTGGCTTAAACCAACTCCCAGCCAGAACCATGAAACCGATCAATAGAGTCAATAGAGCAAATGTGCAAGTGAGTATTATTCTCAGAGAGAGACTGTCTTCACTCAGTTTCCCTTTTATAATCATCCCCTTTCATTTGTACTGATGTCAGTAATTCTAAGTCATGTTATATTGCACAACATTGGAGACACCGAGGTTTCTATGTATTTTTAAGCATGATTTTCTTTAGCTATGGCCACCCTTATGTAATCTGCCCCATCTATAACATGGTTAAAAAAAAAAGTCCCTTCAGCAATGCTCTTATACTTTGTGCCTCGAGGGGCATTATGGAAGAGGTGCCGGAGTGTTCCACTGAAAGCCTACGGCACATAGGCAGTATTACTACTTGTCAGGGATTGGCCCAGGTAAGAGGGAACAGGGCTGGTACAGGGGTGCAAGGCTGTTTGGGACTACAAGGGTGTGTTGGATTAGGAAGGGGCTATGCAGGGGCTCTAATGTGGGCTAAGTGCTCCAGTCCTTAAGAAGGATATTAATGAGCCGGAGAGAGTGCAGAGACTGCAACTAAACCGGGAAAGGGGATGGAAGGGTTAAACTATGAGGTTAGACTGTCAGGGTTGGGGTTGTTTTCTCTGGAAAAGAGGCGCTTGCGAGGGGACATGATTACTCTGTACAAGTACATTAGGGGGGATTATAGGCAGATGGGGGGGTTCTTTTTTCCAATAAAAACAATCAGCGCACCAGAGGCCCCCCCTTTAGATTAGAGGAAAGGAGCTTCCATTTGAAGCAGCGTAGGGGGTTCCTCACGGTGAGGGCAGTGAGGTTGGGGAATGCCCTTCCTAGTGATGCGGTAATGGCAGATTCTGTTAGTGCCTATAAGAGGGGCCTGGATGAGTTCTGGAACAAGCACAGTACCCAAGGCTATTGTGATACTAATACCTACAGTTAGTATTAGTGGTTGTATATATAGTTTATGTATGTGAGTGTATAGATTGGTTTGCTGGGTTTACTTGGAAGGGTTGAACTTGATGGACTCTTCATGGTCTTTTTTCAACCCTATGTAACTATGTAAGTGGGCCTAGTTCTTCTAGTAACAGGGGGCTTCTATTCAGCTAAATGACAGACTGCACTGGTGCATTTGGCTGTTTGTCCACTGGCTAAATACAAACGGCAGCAGAGCTGAAAGGCACATACTTCGGTGGGGCATCTGGTGTGGGAGCAGACCGGCAGACACAGGGGCAGGGATTTCAGTAAGGGAGAGTTGCATAGGGCTGTGACCAGTGGAGATTGGGGCAGGTAGGGGGGTCCAAAGTCAGACCAGTGTGACAGAAAAGCACATGTGCATGGTTAGTGGTTAATGCCAACACTACTCGGCCTGGCTCTGACTGGGGGACCATATACACCTTGCACTGCACTTAAGACCGCCATAAATGCAGGGCTCCCTAGCACCTGTGGTGCTCCTCATTAGTGTGTTGCACTGCGGAGCTCAGGCAAGTTGCACCTAATGCAGCTCGGAGTAAAGTGCAAAATAACAGAAACCTGCCATCAAGCAAATACTGCATCCAACAAGGGTCTTGAACCCAAAAACCTACTAATGTACAATATCTAAATGATACTTTTCTTCAGAAAACCAAAATGCATACCAGTCAGCATATTACCATTGTCTAAGCCCCTGGAAACTACATTTGGCAGCTTTAAAAATATGCAATATACACAATATATACAACTCCATGCACAGTGCACAGACCCGCCAGAGAACAAATCAATTTTAGAGATCAAGCACATACTACTATTCTCAATGACCCAAATAAGCAGGAACAAAAGTCTACAATGATAAGCTGAATCAGGGATCTAAGACTAATCCGACCCGGGATTCCACCACAGAGGATTGTGGGAGCGGTAGTGATACCTCGGATCCTAGCATTATACATACACAACTGCAACGAATCAAGGATGAAATGCAAAAAGGAGTCCAAAGTGGTGATGTAATGTCATCTACAGCATTTTATCAAACTCAACGAGCACCGGGGGCTGAACTTGGCACCACTTAATAGTCTTCTTTATCAAAGGCATAAACTCTCGTAATTTATAGAGGAGACTTAACATATTCCAAATGACAATGTGAGCCTGGAAAGATAGCATGAATGGAATTTCTCAATGAACTTGAACTCACCCAAGGCGGACATCAATTTCAGGCAGGTCAGAGACAACGCACAGCAAACAGGTTAAACTGGGGCCCACTGTTTGGCTAGTGTTTCGGCAAGTACCCGGAACTGGCCCGGGAGATTCATGGTTGGATTTCCAAACCTGAAACACAAAAACAAGGGATGTCTTCAATAAAGGAATAATGGGTTGGAGGAATATCCCATAAGGCATATTAGCAGTAAGCTCTTGTTTAAGCTCTTGATTATAAAGCAAATGAAAATGGATTTATACCTTCCATTAGATAAATATAAGGAAAGCATGAATCGATGAATTAGTCAGGTGGGGGTCGACTAAAAGTTAAAAGTCCTGTCCCTCCCAAACTTGTCCTGTCTAAAGGTCCCCATACAGGGGCGGATAGCAGCTGCCGATATTGGTTCCTTGGACCGATTCGGCAGCTTATCGGGCCGTGAAGGGGCAGAAACGAGGGGCCTGGCCGACCGATATCTGGCCTGAAATTGTCCAGATATCGATCGGGCAGGTTAGAAAATTCAGTCGGATCGGGAACCGCATCAACGAGCCGAACTGACTGCCCCATTGACACCAATATAATTTGATCGTTTGGTCCCAGGGCCAAACGATGGAATATTTTTTTTTTACCTACACGCTCCCCAATATCACCCACTCATAGGTGGGGATATTGGGTGAAGATCCGCTCATTTGGCGATCTCGCCAAACGAGCGGATCTCAACGTGTATGGGGGCCTTAAGCTCAGACCCAAGCCACCAAGCCATTGACACTTACTGTACATACCAACACCCAAACTGCCCATCTCTGATATCACCAGAGGGGCAGAACAAGGCAGGCACGAGTATATAAATGAGCAATGACAAGAATAAGGGTGCTTTGACATCTTGGGCGAAGAGAGCCATGGCTCAGTCCGGTCTTCCAATAGCTAAGAAGCTGTAAATCTACTGGTTTGGGGCTGGCCTGTGCAGGCCCAATTTGACTTGTGCTGTGAGAGGGCAGAGGATGGTTGTAGGGTTTTGCCTGAGACAGTTTGCGTAAAGGTTTTCTATGTCTGAACTGCCTGCCCCTAATTAGGAAATCTGGACAGGACTCACCTTAGATAACACTCGGCCAATCATGCTCATTGCCCCCTCATAGCCCCGACAATGATATAGCTTACCCCCAACATCACCTACCCAGCCAGTAAGTGGCCAGTAAGCATAGAGCAAATGTTTTTAAACTACAGGGGCTCAATTATGAACATAAGAGCTAAGTTTGCTAAGGACCTAGGTTTCATTCCAGCCGGGGCACCTTAGAGCTCAGGCAGCCCTTCTTATCCATAGGCCTTCATACAAACGCATTGCTTTATTCCTCAAGGCAACCGCAGTCTCCGAGCTCTGAAATGGTGTGAAGAGAACTGCAAAAATGTTATGCAACAAGGAAGGCAGTCTGCAAAGTGCAACAAATGAAAATGACCGACTTCCCCTCTTTTTTTTGCATTTTTGCCTTCCTTGACATAATGACCCCTGTTAGTTTGTACCCCTGGCTTTGGAAATCATAACAAGTGTAAATGAACATCGGCCCACGGCAGTGCATTAGGAAAAGCAAAAAAATCATTTCATAATTATTTACAAAAATATCATTTTAAAGATAAATGAATCTCTGTGTTTCACTGGTTACAGACTATATAAAGAAAGTGCATAGCGCCACGGATCCAAATCCACCTACTGCCATTTTTGTTTTAATCTCAGTTTTACTCATTTCTCGTCCCCGACTCAATAAAAACAGGACTTTATTCTCCACGCTTCCATCTCCATTCTGACTTCCATTCCCAGAACATCATAAAACCCAACCAATAAAAAATAAACTTCTAAGCAATAAGAGAATTTTTTTTCTTCGGTAACTACCAAACCACAGCCATTTTCCCCCGTTCTTGGCTTTCCCGTTCCAGGACGCTGTTTATTTTATTTAGCACAGCGAGTAAATTCTGAGAGATCCTTTATTGGCCGGGATATGTTAGAAGTAGTTGCTCTCTGCCCCTGTCTCCGCGGGACGAGGGGAGGAAACAATTCGGGGACTGAGAAACTGGACCACAATGGCTTTTCATAACACTTCAAGTATACTTGGTGGCTTGGCCTGCTCTTGTATCCCAAATATTGAACATGAGTCATAATAAGCAGTCATACATAGATATTTAGTAATCATTTTCATGTGATAATCCGTTCTTTGTCAGCCAATATGCTTTGCTGCTTATTTAAATAACAGCAAGAGAAAAGATTTATTTAGTCTAAAGCAGTTGGACTGGGTCTCCTAGAGGCCACCAGAGAATCTGACACTCAAGGCCCACTCTCACTGCAGGCATCATTCTTTATATAGGCCATCAGTGCAAATAAATGTAGGTAATTGGAATTCTCCTAGGCTGTGGCCCACTACAGCTTCAGCCTACTGGGAGATCCTTTAGTACTCTTATATACCAGTCCAACACTGATCTACAGCCAGATGGCTGCCATGCTGAGCTTACAGCAAGCTCCCTGTCTTTCTCACTCCATATTCTGACCACTCGCTTATTTAAACCACACCCCATGTTATCACAAGACCATAGTCACGTTAAAAATGAAATAAAAAACAAATATTTGGTGCTCACTGCAGGGATATCACCCATCAATCATATTTGAAAAAGTTCATAAAAACAAACCCTGATATACATATGCTTTCTTTTCCCCTGTGGATATCACAGCAAACTCCATTGCTTAATTAAACACCTCAGGGATAATAATTATTTCCAAATGCTTACAAACCCACACAAGACTCACCTCCCACAAGCAGAGCAGGGCAGGGAGAGTATGGCACACACAGGCAGCATGGGACAGGCAGAGTATGGCACACACTGGCAGCATAGGGCAGGCAGAGTATGGCACACACAGGCAGGGTAGGGCAGGCAGAGTATGGCACACACTGGCAGGGTAGGGCAGGCAGAGTTTGGCACACACAGGCAGCATAGGGCAGTCAGAGTTTGGCACACACAGGCAGCATGGGACAGGCAGAGTATGGCACACACTGGCAGCATAGGGCAGGCAGAGTATGGCACACACAGGCAGGGTAGGGCAGGCAGAGTATGGCACACACAGGCAGGGTAGGGCAGGCAGAGTATGGCACACACAGAGAGCATAGGGCAGGCAGAGTATGGCACACACAGGTAGCATAGGGCAGTCAGAGTTTGGCACACACAGGCAGCATAAGGCAGGCAGAGTATGGCACACACAGAGAGCATAGGGCAGGCAGAGTATGGCACACACAGGCAGCATGGGGCAGGCACAGTATGGCACACACAGGCAGCATAGGGCAGGCAGAGTATGGCACACAAAGGCAGCATAGGGCAGGCAGAGTATGGCACACACAGGCAGCATAGGGCAGGCAGAGTATGGCACACACAGGCAGCATAGGGCAGGCAGAGCATGGCACACACAGGCAGCATAGGGCAGGCAGAGTATGGCACACACAGGCAGCATAGGGCAGGCAGAATATGGCAAATAGGCCGCATAGGGCAGGCAGAGTGTGGCACACACAGGCAGGGTAGGGCAGGCAGAGTATGGCACACACAGGCAGCATAGGGCAGGCAGAGTTTGGCACACACAGGCAGCATAAGGCAGGCAGAGTATGGCACACACAGAGAGCATAGGGCAGGCAGAGTATGGCACACACAGGCAGCATAGGGCAGGCAGAGTATGGCACACACAGGCAGCATAGGGCAGGCAGAGTATGGCACACAAAGGCAGCATAGGGCAGGAAGAGTATGGCACACACAGGCAGCATAGGGCAGGCAGAGTATGGCACAAACAGGCAGCATAGGGCAGGCAGAGTATGGCACACAAAGGCAGCATAGGGCAGGAAGAGTATGGCACACACAGGCAGCATAGGGCAGGCAGAGTATGGCACAAACAGGCAGCATAGGGCAGGCAGAGTATGGCACAAACAGGCAGCATAGGGCAGGCAGATATGGCACACACAGGCAGCATAGGGCAGGCAGAGTAGGACACAAATAGTGTTCTTTAAAGGTACACTGACACCTTTTAGAATCTCCAAAACCCTCTCCAAAACCCTCTCCGAAATGTCCACATTTAGACTCCAGTCAGTGAGAAGTCAGAAGTAAGAAGCAGGTTGCTCCTATCAAAGTATGCAGCAACCCACCTTCTCAAAGGAGAACCACGTACCCTGAACCATGTAGCACTGGGTTTGGGAAGCTGGGGATTGCAGTGGGAATTTTAGGAAGGCTGTATGATCCCTTTCATGTTTGGAAGATAGGGACTTGGTTTAATATAAAAAAGTAATGAAACTAAGCAAAAGAGGCAGTGTCTTTAGACCTGTCCCCATGGTCCCAATATCTGGTGGATACATTGGATTCCTTGTTGAAGACAGGAAAAGCATCTGTGAAAGGGGCACTACAAATACATAAAGGACTTCTATTCCACTTTATATGATGATGAAGAATCATAAATTTGTTTGAAGGCGGCTTTATTGCCATCAGCTGAGGCTTTTAAAGAACTCATGATCATCGAAGGATTAGATAATTAGATAATATGGCAGAGAAAGGGAAGCGAGATTGCGGCTAAATACTGAGCTTTGTATGTTCCTCGTTGGATACATTCCTAGAGCTTCATTAACAAGAGAGAGGAACAAATATGCAAAGAATTAGACTCTCATCAACAACTCGGCTGAAACAAATATTTAAGACAGGCCTGAGTACTAGAAGGACCTCTGATTCCTAGAAATCCCCCCCATAGCTTACAGCTGTCAGTTTGATGCTGGGAATTGTAGTTCAACTTAACCTGTACTGTTTCCTTCCCATTCTGACTCTTGGGTCAAACAATCAGACTTCCAAATAAATGCACATGTCAAAATAATCACCATTTTCAAAGAGTCAACTCAGTGTCGGACTGGCCCACCAGGATACCAGGAAAACTCCCAGTGAGCCCAGGGGTCAGTGGGCCCTCTTGCTTCTGACCATTTGGCCTGTTTCATGGTCATTCCAGATTTCTGAATGGGAAGAAAGAAGAGAAACAGATGGAAGAATAGATGCTAGCATGTAAATAAAAGAGACTGGGAGAATAAAGAGGTTGGGTGAGGAAAGGAGGAAAAATAGTTTGGAGACTGGGCCTATGGTCTATGGTTTTCTGGTGGGTCCCTGGGGTCCCAGTCCAACACTAAGTCAACCTCAGGCTAAGAACTTGTACTACTCACTGGTCATGACAGCAAACTGTTTTGAAGTCACCCAAGACAACTCCCTTGAACTGTCTTGACACCCAAGTATGGGAAACTGTAGGAATGTCAACCTCCTGGAGAGGACATTGATGAAGGTTTATGGCCATGTCCTGGGAATGGCAGAAGGGCATTGTCTGCCATTCCCAGGATATGGCCGTAAACCTTCTTCAATGTCCTCTCCAAGATTTTGTCTTAGTCCTACCTTAGTCTGGTGGTTTCAATGGAAACTAGCCTTGGCTAAGGCCCACTGGAAGATCCTGTGGTAATCAGACCAGTCCAACCAACTACAGTGCTTCCAAACTGAAGCAAGTACTTGTGGTTTCGGTAGACTTTTCAGAAAAAATTCCTATCATTTTATTTTATTATCTATAATCTATTATCTCACTTCTTCTTAAATGTTATTTGAGTACAAGTATAAGAATGAGATGGAGTTGGCTGTACATTATAGGGGCTGTTCATGGAGCAGATCCAGGCAGTTGAGTGCACCATATTGGACAAATATGCCCAATCAATTAATTATCAATTACTTTTTATATACTTCATGTGACTTTTTTTATGAATACAGTAGCAATTGTGGTTGCACCAAAACAGGTGCAGTTGTTCCTCGTATTGTGGTCATTCATTGAAGATACTTGCAGCAAAAACAATCCCCCCCCTCCATACTTGCGCTGAGTGCCTGTAGTGACACGGGGGGGGGGGGCACCCATGATGGTGGCAGTAATTCCAGAGTTGAAATTTCTCCCATGCAAACCCAGACCCCTCCTCCTATTTCCGTGTTGCATGTTTATCAGGCCCGGATTTGTGGAGAGGCCACAAAGGCCCGGGCCTAGGGCGGCAGGAATTTCTGGCGCTGATGTTTATTGCAGAAAAACAGTTTTGGGGGCTCAAGCGAGGGTGACTGCCCTGCTCCCATGACTGCCCTGCTCCCATCGCCACGTTGTGCCTTTTGGTTCTAACTAATTCCAGAGTTCCCAGAGTCAATAGCTGCAGCCGACATGTGTAGTGATGGACGAAAAGTTTCGCCAGGCATGGATTCGCGCAAATTCGCAAAATTCGCCGCACGTCCAAAAATTGACGCCGGCGTAAAAAAAGAATAGTCGCGGGCGACGAAATAAAAGCCGCGCGACGAAATAATAGCCGCGTGACGAAATAATAGCCGCGGGCGACGAAATAATAGCCGCGTGTGACGAAACAATAGCCGTGCGACAAAACAATAGCCGTGCGACAAAACAATAGCCGCGGGCGACAAAATAATAGCCGCGTGCGACAATTTTTTTTGTCGCACGACATTTTCGCCGTTTCGTGGATCTTTTGAAAGATTCGCGAATTTTTCGGCGAAACGGAACAGATTCGCTCATCACTAGACATGTGTCTAAAAAAATCATGCTTATGATAGGCAATAACCCTTTTAAAGCACTAAAGTGCTGTTTATATTGGGGTTCAGATACATGCATACCCAGAGAGACGGGGATATTACATTAACTCTTTATTCCCAATGGAAAATATCTGAAATTCCTAAAGAAATACTTCACTGCACAGTCAGCTTTCCAGGCCCCATCGATAACATAGTAACCTACTGTGTCACGAGAACCTTCGCTCTGATTAATGAAGGCCGAGTACGGTTTGGTTAATGTTTTATGTCCTTATGCCCATTCCAAAAAAAGAATGGCAAGCTATTTAAGTAGCACTTACTCATCCAAAGGTGAGCCTGGCATAAACAACCTGCACCGCAGCGTGACAATGGGTGATAGATAACTGTACATTAGCTTTCCGGAGGAATCTTTCCCACGAAGCGCGGAGTAAGGGAGGCTTTACAGTAAATGATTGCGAGCTATTGTCATCGGCGCGCAGGCTGCTTAGAATGTATGTGATCCCTTTATAAATCCTGCCAGTCCGACTCACAAACAACTTATCAATGTGAAGGTCTCCCACTGAGCTGAACCCTTTCTGAAATGCAAACAGAGCTTCGCTTCCAGAGAGCCTGGCTTGCCTTTTATCTCCCCCTGTGGCTTTGGAATATTTTTGGCTATTAAAGTAACAGAGCTAATATAATTCAAATTGCTTTTATCAAGGGTGTTACAAAAGGGGAGACCAGCAGACGTCTGTGTTCATTCCCCAACGGCTTCACTGCGGCCGGCGGGGGGGGGGGGGGTAAAGGAAGCGCAGTGATGTAATGTGCCGGGGACATTATCCTTTTGTATTTTACTCATGAGTGGGAGATGCCATATGGCTTTCACGTTGACTTTATGAAACCACGATTTGCACGACTTTTTTTGTTGTTTTCGTTCCAAGAAAAAGTCGTATTTTTCGCAAAGACTAGGAACATTTCGGATTTCATTCAAGCTTCGGTATGGTGACTTTCCTTGGGCCGGGTTGGAGCTGCAGAGTGCCATTGAGCCCTATGGGAGACTTTCCTTGGGCCGGGTTGGAGCTGCAGAGTGCCATTGAGCCCTATGGGAGACTTTCCTTGGGCCGGGTTGGAGCTGCAGAGTGCCATTGAGCCCTATGGGAGACTTTCCTTGGGCCGGGTTGGAGCTGCAGAGTGCCATTGAGCCCTATGGGAGACTTTCCTTGGGCCGGGTTGGAGCTGCAGAGTGCCATTGAGCCCTATGGGAGACTTTCCTTGGGCCGGGTTGGAGCTGCAGAGTGCCATTGAGCCCTATGGGAGACTTTCCTTGGGCCGGGTTGGAGCTGCAGAGTGCTATTGAGCCCTATGGGAGACTTTCCTTTGGCCGGGTTGGAGCTGCAGAGTGCCATTGAGCCCTATGGGAGACTTTCCTTGGGCCGGGTTGGAGCTGCAGAGTGCCATTGAGCCCTATGGGAGACTTTCCTTGGGCCGGGTTGGAGCTGCAGAGTGCCATTGAGCCCTATGGGAGACTTTCCTTGGGCCGGGTTGGAGCTGCAGAGTGCCATTGAGCCCTATGGGAGACTTTCCTTGGGCCGGGTTGGAGCTGCAGAGTGCCATCGAGCCCTATGGGAGACTTTCCTTGGGCCGGGTTGGAGCTGCAGAGTGCCATTGAGTCCTATGGGAGGCTTTCCTTGGGCCAGGTTGGAGCTGCAGAGTGCCATTGAGCCCTATGGGAGACTTTCCTTGGGCCGGGTTGGATCTGCAGGGTGCCATTGAGCCCTATGGGAGACTTTCCTTGGGCCGGGTTGGAGCTGCAGAGTGCCATTGAGCCCTATGGGAGACTTTCCTTGGGTTGGGTTGGAGCTGCAGAGTGCCATTGAGCCCTATGGGAGACTTTCCTTGGGCCGGGTTGGAGCTGCAGAGTGCCATTGAGCCCTATGGGAGACTTTCCTTGGGCCGGGTTGGAGCTGCAGAGTGCCATTGAGCCCTATGGGAGACTTTCCTTGGGCCGGGTTGGAGCTGCAGAGTGCCATTGAGCCCTATGGGAGACTTTCCTTGGGCCGGGTTGGAGCTGCAGAGTGCCATTGAGCCCTATGGGAGACTTTCCTTGGGCCGGGTTGGAGCTGCAGAGTGCCATTGAGCCCTATGGGAGGCTTTCCTTGGGCCGGGTTGGAGCTGCAGAGTGCCATTGAGCCCTATGGGAGACTTTCCTTGGGCCGGGTTGGAGCTGCAGAGTGCCATTGAGCCCTATGGGAGACTTTCCTTGGGCCAGGTTGGAGCTGCAGAGTGCCATTGAGCCCTATGGGAGACTTTCCTTGGGCCGGGTTGGAGCTGCAGAGTGCCATTGAGCCCTATGGGAGACTTTCCTTGGGCCGGGTTGGAGCTGCAGAGTGCCATTGAGCCCTATGGGAGACTTTCCTTGGGCCGGGTTGGAGCTGCAGAGTGCCATTGAGCCCTATGGGAGACTTTCCTTGGGCCAGGTTGGAGCTGCAGAGTGCCATTGAGCCCTATGGGAGACTTTCCTTGGGCCGGGTTGGAGCTGCAGAGTGCCATTGAGCCCTATGGGAGACTTTCCTTGGGCCGGGTTGGAGCTGCAGAGTGCCATTGAGCCCTATGGGAGACTTTCCTTGGGCCAGGTTGGAGCTGCAGGGTGCTATTGAGCCCTATGGGAGGCTTCCAAAATCACTGAAAGGTTTTCGCGCCGTTTACGATCGTTCGGATCCAGAAATGTTGCGACTTTCGGATCGCAATCACAATATTTTCTTACGACCAAGAAAAAACATTTTCATGCAATTTTGGCACATCACAAATTATTGTGGTTACTCCAAATTTTTTGTACTTGTAAAGGCCCCCATACACCTTACCATCCGCTGGCTTGGCGATGACGCCAAGCGAACGGATCTTCTCCCGATATCCCCCACCTACGGGTGGGCAATATCGGGAGAATAAAGGCTAATTTGATCGTTTTGCCCTGGGGCCAAACGATCTAATTGCAATGACGGGTATAGGCAAAGTCGGTTCGAAACTGCATCAACAAGGCGATGTGGTTCCCGATCCAATTTTTAAACCTGCCTGATCGAGATCTGCCCAATTTCAGGCCTGCTATCGGTTGGGCAGTCCCGTCTGTAGTGCCCCTACACGGGCCAATTAGCTGCTGAATCGGTCTAAGGCAGGGGTCCCCAACCTTTTTAGCACCACGGGCCGGTAGGAGGCAAAAATATTTTTCCACGGACTGGAGGAAGAGGGGAGGGGGCGGGGCGCGAACTTCAGGTGCGTAATACATGCAACACTCTGGGGGAGGGTGCGCTGCGACTCACTGCCATGCCGTCCACGGCCCAGAACTGGTCCCCGGCCTAGAACTGGTCCCCGGCCTGGCGGTTGGGGACCCCTGATCTAAGGGACCGATATTGGCAGCTAGAATCTTAAGACTCCCATTGTATCAGAGCTCCAACTACAATTTTGAAATATTTACAATTTTTATTTTGGAATTTTGTGGAATTTTACCGTTGTTTGGCTTATTCTGTAGGTGGTAGCAGTACAGTATCTGATTGAGATGCCTAATAAACATTCAAAATACCTTGTCCTGCTCTCTACACTTCTTCTCTCATTATTAACTCCTTTATTTCTCTTCGTTTCTTCTTCAGACTCTTCTACTTACCCATGCTTTCTCTTCTTCATGTTCTTTTTTAATTTTTCATCACATCCCTCCTTTTTATACCAAATAGTTGTATTAGCAGCAGGACCCACTAACAGCTGAACCCATCCAATGTCCCAAGTTTGACTTAAAAAGAACTCACAGGTCTTTCTCCAATGGAACATGCACAGCTGTCTTTTTTTTTTAGGTCAACTTTTTGTGGCTATTTCTGCTGCTTTCCAAGGCCAATTTGGTAGCAATAAGACTTTTATGAACTCACAGCAATACCTTGAAGAGCTAAGATTCAACTCTCCTACACAGACTTCTTCAGAAAAAGTTCTTTAGTGCTATATCTACTGTAAGTTAATCAGTTGAACTGAAGAAGCTGCTCAGATGAGTACTGAAACGTTTTTCAATGATTACTTAACAAGTCCAACCTTCCTAATGCCGCGAGCCTTTAATACAGTTCCTCATGTTGTGGTGACCCCCAACCATAAAATTATTCCTAAGACCATTGGAAATATGTGTTTTCCAATGGTCATAGGCGACCCCTGTGAAAGGTTTGTTCGACCCCCAAAGGGGTCCCGACCCACAGGCTGAGAACCGCTGCTTTAGATTTATTTATACTAGATATACCATGACCTGGATGAATGTAAATCTTCATAGTCTCAGATTCAGCTATGGACGAGGTCAAGCCTATTGGTTATTCTTCACTTGGTAATGACAAGTAAATTCATTTCAAGCTGTTTGATTCACCTTGCATTCATCAAGCTTTCCCTTCTAAGAGCCAGCACGAATCACCAGTATATAGCCGTCCTTCGGCAACGCCAGAGGCCCACAACGTTATATTATCATTACCACTAATTCTACATATTATTCTTACAAAACCGAAAAAAATATTCTGGTGAGAAATGTAGTGCAAACTGTGCTATGGGAATAAAATTGTAAATATTCTAATATTAGTTATCTCTCCAAAAGGGTAGACATTTTTCCATAACATCCTTTGTTCTCCCTTATTCATAAGGTGCTCCAGAACCCTATACTCAATACCCCCTAAATACAGAGGTTTGAGCACAGTGCTTTGCACCTAGCACTCAATTTTAAATCCAGCATTTGGTATTGGTGTGGTTTGCATGAGTTACGGGTAGGGGTGCAAGTGCATTAAATAAACCCAATAGGACTGTTCTGCCCCAATAAGGGGTAATTATATCTTAGTTGGGATCAAGTACAGGTACTGTTTTATTATTACAGAGAAAAGGGAATCATTTAACCATTAAATAAACCCAATAGGGCTGTTCTGCCCCCAATAAGGGGTAATTATATCTTAGTTGGGATCAAGTACAGGTACTGTTTTATTATTACAGAGAAAAGGGAATCATTTAACCATTAAATAAACCCAATAGGGCTGTTCTGCCCCCAATAAGGGGTAATTATATCTTAGTTGGGATCAAGTACAGGTACTGTTTTATTATTACAGAGAAAAGGGAATCATTTAACCATTAAATAAACCCAATAGGGCTGTTCTGCCCCAATAAGGGGTAATTCTATCTTAGTTGGGATCAAGTACAGGTACTGTTTTATTATTACAGAGAAAAGGGAATCATTTAACCATTAAATAAACCCAATAGGGCTGTTCTGCCCCCAATAAGGGGTAATTATATCTTAGTTGGGATCAAGTACAGGTACTGTTTTATTATTACAGAGAAAAGGGAATCATTTAACCATTAAATAAACCCAATAGGGCTGTTCTGCCCCCAATAAGGGGTAATTATATCTTAGTTGGGATCAAGTACAGGTACTGTTTTATTATTACAGAGAAAAGGGAATCATTTAACCATTAAATAAACCCAATAGGGCTGTTCTGCCCCAATAAGGGGTAATTCTATCTTAGTTGGGATCAAGTACAGGTACTGTTTTATTATTACAGAGAAAAGGGAATCATTTAACCATTAAATAAACCCAATAGGGCTGTTCTGCCCCAATAAGGGGTAATTATATCTTAGTTGGGATCAAGTACAGGTACTGTTTTATTATTACAGGGAAAAGGGAATCATTTAACCATTAAATAGACACAATAGGGCTATTCTGCCCCAATAAGGGGTAATTATATCTTAGTTGGGATCAAGTACAGGTACTGTTTTATTATTACAGAGAAAAAGGACTCCCAAAGCAGTCTATGGGAGACAGGCTTTCCATAATGCGGAGCTTTCTGGATAACGGGTTTCCGGATAAGGGATCCCATACCTGCATTTTAAATAGAGTGTAGAATATACTTTATAAAACGTATTGTATTTACGTATTTTACAGCTTATCCGTGGCTCTTATGAATGATAGCTAACTGATTCTATAAGGAAACCAAAATCTGACTTGTTATGTCCGGGCTGAAGAGCTTACGAGATATGCATTAATGCACCTTGCACAGCGACACACAGAATCTCACTACAAGGTCACGTCTAACATTCACCTCACATATCGCTGGCCATGAAAGCAGCCACAACAACACATTCTGTTGTGAAAATAAAGCTGCACTCAGCCCCTTCTAATCGCACAAATAACACTGTATTGTGCATTCAATGCCGCGCATTGTTTCACAGCTTGATGCGGTGAAAGGCCCAACATTCCCTTAGAGTAAAACAAACAGTGTAATGTGCCCAGGAGATAGTCACAACAGCGTGCCACGTAGCCACGCCGGGGAGGGCGAACCATGTAAGGAATGCCATGAATGTTTGAATTAATGGAATGTGCCATCGTTCAAAGAAAAGACGTGATTCACAGTCTAAACAGGGGGTTTAATTGCAAAAAAAAAAACCAAAGTCATTATAACTATAATAGATCTCTTAACTAGGGCAGGTACAGGATCTATTATTTGAAAACTCCTTATCCGACCACTTATGACCTCAGGCCCTATGCCCTATACATGGGAGGCAGCCAAGGGGCCCATTCATGAAAGCACGATTGGAAAAAAATTTGGAGTAACCACGATCATTTCTGATGTTCGAAAATGCCCTGAAAATTATTTTCTTGGACGTAAAAAAATATTGTGCTTGCGATCCAAAAATTCTTGTATCTGAACGGCGCGAAAACCTTTCTGGCTCAATGGCACTCTGCAGCTCCAACCCGGCCCAAGGAAAGTCTCCCATAGGGCTCAATGGCACTCTGCAGCTCCAACCCGGCCCAAGGAAAGTCTCCCATAGGGCTCAATGGCACTCTGCAGCTCCAACCTGGCCCAAGGAAAGTCTCCATAGGGCTCAATGGCACTCTGCGCTCCAACCCGGCCAAGGAAAGTCTCCCATAGGGCTCAATGGCACTCTGCAGCTCCAACCCGGCCCAAGGAAATCCTCCCATAGGACTCAATGGCACTCTGCAGCTCCAACCCGGCCCAAGGAAAGTCTCCCCATAGGGCTCAATGGCACTCTGCAGCTCCAACCCGGCCCAAGGAAAAGTCTCCCATAGGACTCAATGGCACTCTGCAGCTCCAACCCGGCCCAAGGAAAGTCTCCCATAGGACTCAATGGCACTTCTCCGGCAGCTCCCAACCCCCGGCCCAAGGAAAGTCTCCCATAGGGCTCAATGGCACTCTGCAGCTCCAACCCGGCCCAAGGAAAGTCTCCCATAGGGCTCAATGGCACTCTGCAGCTCCAACCTGGCCCAAGGAAAGTCTCCCATAGGCTCAATGGCACTCTGCAGCTCCAACCTGGCCCAAGGAAAGCCTCCCATAGGGCTCAATGGCACTCTGCAGCTCCAACCCGGCCCAAGGAAAGTCTCCCATAGGGCTCAATGGCCACTCTGCAGCTCCAACCCGGCCAAGGAAAGTCTCCCATAGGGCTCAATGGCACTCTGCAGCTCCAACCCGGCCCAAGGAAAGTCTCCCATAGGGCTCAATGGCACTCTGCAGCTCCAACCTGGCCCAAGGAAAGCTCCCATAGGGTCAATGGCACTCTGCAGCTCCAACCCGGCCCAAGGAAAGTCTCCCATAGGGCTCAATGGCACTCTGCAGCTCCAACCCGGCCCAAGGAAAGTCTCCCATAGGGCTCAATGGCACTCTGCAGCTCCAACCTGGCCCAAGGAAAGTCTCCCATAGGGCTCAATGGCACTCTGCAGCTCCAACCCGGCCCAAGGAAAGTCTCCCATAGGGCTCAATGGCACTCTGCAGCTCCAACCCGGCCCAAGGAAAGTCTCCCATAGGGCTCAATGGCACTCTGCAGCTCCAACCCGGCCCAAGGATAGTCTCCCATAGGGCTCAATGGCACTCTGCAGCTCCAACCTGGCCCAAGGAAAGGTATCATACCAAAGCTTGAATGAATAATGAAATTTTCGTAGTCGTTGCGAAAAGTACGACTTTTTCGTGGAATAACGAACGTACCACGAACAAGTTGTACTATTTACAATATTATCGTGGTCAGTACAAAACGTTCTATAACTTACACACTGTAAAAATACAAATTTTTTTGAAAAAAATGAATGGGCCCCCAAGTGTAGGAGTGAGTACTAAGCCCCCTCCTTCTGTGGTTCTCCTCCCTCCTTGTTACACCTCTGCTTAGTATAATGGAATAGCTATGGCAGCACAGTTCCATGGTATATATAAGCCTGTTGTTCCATCTTAGTTTTGTTTGGTACAAATACAGTTCTGCAGAGCTGTATAGAGTACAAAGGAATGTGTGTGAGTGTGTGTGTGTGTGTGTATATATATATATATATATATATATATAAATGATAAAGCACTGGGGATGTGCAGGATTTGTCAGATCTTTAAAGGACATATAAGCATATAACCAAAAGGTTAGGCACCCCCCCCCCCCCAGTGACATAGGTCGCTATGTTTTCTTCTCCATGTTGGGGCTTCTGTTAGGAGACAACTGCAGTGGCCTGTGGGGAAAAAAAACTGAACAGGTATAGAATCCCTTATCGGGAAACCCGTTATCCAGAAAGTTCCAAATTACGGAAAGGCCATCTCCCATAGACTCCATTATAAGCAAATAATTCTAATTTTTGAAAATGATTCCCTTTTCTCTGTAATAATAAAACAGTACCTGTACTTGATCCCAACTAAGATATAATTACCCCTTATTGGGGGCAGAACAGCCCTATTGGGTTTATTTCATGGTTAAATGATTCCCTTTTCTCTGTAATAATAAAACAGTACCTGTACTTGATCCCAACTAAGATATAATTACCCCTTATTGGGGGCAGAACAGCCCTATTGGGTTTATTTAATGGTTAAATGATTCCCTTTTCTCTGTAATAATAAAACAGTACCTGTACTTGATCCCAACTAAGATATAATTACCCCTTATTGGGGCAGAACAGCCCTATTGGGTTTATTTAATGGTTAAATGATTCCCTTTTCTCTGTAATAATAAAACAGTACCTGTACTTGATCCCAACTAAGATATAATTACCCCTTATTGGGGGCAGAACAGCCCTATTGGGTTTATTTAATGGTTAAATGATTCCCGTTTCTCTGTAATAATAAAACAGTACCTGTACTTGATCCCAACTAAGATATAATTACCCCTTATTGGGGGCAGAACAGCCCTATTGGGTTTATTTAATGGTTAAATGATTCCCTTTTCTCTGTAATAATAAAACAGTACCTGTACTTGATCCCAACTAAGATATAATTACCCCTTATTCGGGGCAGAACAGCCCTATTGGGTTTATTTAATGTTTAAATAATATTTTAGTAGAGCTAAGGTATGGAGATCTAAATTTGGAAAGACCCCTTTTCTGGAAAACCCCAGGTCCTGAGCATTCTGGACCACTGAAATCTAACCTTTATCACTGGTATGACAGTTACAGCGTGCATTCCATTCAAGTGAACCCACAGTTCTAGGTGTCACTGGCAGTGAAGGAGTAAAAGATACTTGTTATAAAAAAATATATACTTATTACTCATGGTAACTATAGAACAGAGTTAAATCTGTGCATTCCCATGGGTATTGCTTTCATGTGTGTGCGGCCGGTTTCTCGTGGTCCATAGACGCTTCCCTATACGAGGCTGAATGGCTGGAAGGTAGTTTCCTCAATGAAGTGGGCGAGCGAGCCAGGGGCGTGGGAGAGGACTGACTTCCCCCCAGTGCAAGTAAAACCCATTAGAAAGAGGATATGGTATCAATGAGAGAGCAGCTTCCCAGCAAAAATGGAAGATTTGCAGAATACAAACCAGTCAGCTGATCTATTAAAGGGAAACTAATCTGCTAAGAGTATTTTTCTGGCAACTGCGGAAAGTTGGACAGCCCGCAGGATACTTTCGATTGTATTTGCTTTGAAATAAAAAGGGATATTCTGAGCAAAGCCAGTTGTATTTTAACTGATTATCAGTAGCGGTATCCTCCTGTTTTACATTAGCCTGACAGTAGGAGCCCAGGGGCAACTTCCGCTGCAGAACAGACAGTGAAAGGGACATAAGAATGTATTGCTTTAAATATAATCGGTACACAGTTTGTACAGTTCTGAAATATTGTTTATATTGAAATACACAAGAGCCCATGCATCTCCTGTAAATGATATCCTTATAATTGGGGCGTTGTGATGTCATGAGTTATAATTGGTGCTTAATGATGTCATGTTTCTCATGATTACTAAAACCTGTTTATTATAACAATAAATGTACCTCCTTTTGTAAAATATGAGGATATTAGAACGAATGAGCGTTTGTTTCTGTGTTACCCCCCAGTGACTGTCTCCTGTGTTCCACCATAGAGGAGCGCTAAATGCATTCCTTCCCTCTATATGCGCCTGTACACACACACACGCATGTAAGCGCCCAACGCAGGCGGAGTACAGCACAGGGCTCAGCGCTTACATGCGCCTTTGTGAGTACAGGCACATATAGAGGTACGGATTGTGTTCCTTACTGCGCTCCCCTGCAGTGGAACGCAAGAGAACGCACTGCAGGGAAAAATAGGAAGGAATACTTATCAGTACAAGCCCTTATAGCACTCGGCCCTTCAGCCTTGTGCCTTTATATGGTCACAGAACCCCTCAGTGACTGCTAATATCCTTATCATTTACAGTAGGGGGTACATTATCCCTTATAATACATGAGTGATACTCAGAGTTCCCTGTATAACTCAGCCTGCAGCCTTGTGCCTTTATATGGTCACAGAACCCCTCAGTGACTGCTAATATCCTTATCATTTACAGTAGGGGGTACATTATCCCTTATAATACATGAGTGATACTCAGAGTTCCCTGTATAACTCAGCCTGCAGCCTTGTGCCTTTATATGGGCACAGAACCCCTCAGTGACTGCTAATATCCTTATCATTTACAGTAGGGGGTACATTATCCCTTATAATACATGAGTGATACTCAGTGTTCCCTGTATAACTCAGCCTGCAGCCTTGTGCCTTTAAATGGGCACAGAACCCCTCAGTGACTGCTAATATCCTTATCATTTACAATAGGGGGTACATTATCCCTTATAATACATGAGTGATACTCAGAGTGCCCTGTATAACTCAGCCTGCCTTGTGCCTTTAAATGGGCACAGAACCCCTCAGTGACTGCTAATATCCTTATCATTTACAATAGGGGGTACATTATCCCTTATAATACATGAGTGATACTCAGAGTGCCCTGTATAACTCAGCCTGCAGCCTTGTGCCTTTAAATGGGCACAGAACCCCTCAGTGACTGCTAATATCCTTATCATTTACAGTAGGGGGTACATTATCCCTTATAATACATGAGTGATACTCAGAGTTCCCTGTATAACTCAGCCTGCAGCCTTGTGCCTTTATATGGGCACAGAACCCCTCAGTGACTGCTAATATCCTTATCATTTACAGTAGGGGGTACATTATCCCTTATAATACATGAGTGATACTCAGAGTTCCCTGTATAACTCAGCCTGCAGCCTTGTGCCTTTATATGGGCACAGAACCCCTCAGTGACTTCATGAGTCATGTGACAGAAATTACATCACTAAGCACTGATAATATCTGATGACATCCCAAGAAACATTTATATGGATAATATAATTGACAGGATATTTATGGTTTATGTATAATAAAGCTATAATGTCAAGTACAGGTATGGGATCCCTTATCCGGAAACCTGTTATCCAGAAAGTTCCGAATAACAGAAAGGCCATCTCCCATAGACTCCATTATAAGCAAATAATTCTAATTTTTACAATTATTTTATTTTTCTCTGTAATAATAAAACAGTACCTGTACTTGATCCCAACTAAGATATAATTACCCCTTATTGGGGGCAGAACAGCCCTATTGGGTTTATTTCATGGTTAAATGATTCCCTTTTCTCTGTAATAATAAAACAGTACCTGTACTTGATCCCAACTAAGATATAATTACCCCTTATTGGGGACAGAACAGCCCTATTGGGTTTATTTAATGGTTAAATGATTCCCTTTTCTCTGTAATAATAAAACAGTACCTGTACTTGATCCCAACTAAGATATAATTACCCCTTATTGGGGGCAGAACAGCCCTATTGGGTTTATTTCATGGTTAAATGATTCTCTTTTCTCTGTAATAATAAAACAGAACCTGTACTTGATCCCAACTAAGATATAATTACCCCTTATTGGGGGCAGAACAGCCCTATTGGGTTTATTTAATGGTTAAATGATTCCCTTTTCTCTGTAATAATAAAACAGTACCTGTACTTGATCCCAACTAAGATATAATTACCCCTTATTGGGGGCAGAACAGCCCTATTGGGTTTATTTCATGGTTAAATGATTCTCTTTTCTCTGTAATAATAAAACAATACCTGTACTTGATCCCAACTAAGATATAATTACCCCTTATTGGGGGCAGAACAGCCCTATTGGGTTTATTTAATGGATAAATGATTCCCTTTTCTCTGTAATAATAAAACAGTACCTGTACTTGATCCCAACTAAGATATAATTACCCCTTATTGGGGGCAGAACAAAGTAGAGTTTATTTTGCTCAACCAACATGATGGAAAAGGATTTGGAATTATTTTTTAGGGTGACAGGTCCCCTTTAAGACACTGAGGGGGGTGCAATGGGAAAGGCTGCCATCCTTCCCAGTACGAATGACACCCTCTATGGTGGCTTTGAGAAAGCGATGAAACCCTGAGTCTCAGTCACACCCTGACAGTTCCCAGGTATGTCTGTGATAGAAATAAATGCCTCCTTATTCACAGGAACACATTTGTGCAACACCCGGGGCTGTAGGCGGCTGCTATTGTGCCTTCAGTCATTGCATGTAAAAGCCAAACTAGCCCAGGGCATGCAAGATAGAATTCTGAAAGGTATCCATCGTGGGAAACTATGCCGGTACATAGAAACAGATGCTGCGTTTAATGGCAATGCTTTACAGCAGCTGCGGCTGCATGCTTTCCAGCCACTCTTCCTCCCCTCCTGGTATGCCAGTAAAACACAAATAAAGGCCCACTGTCAACTTCCTTCCTTTCCTTAAAGAAATAATTCCTATTTAGTTGTCAACCAGGGTCGGGCTAGGCCACCGGGACACCGGGAAAACTGGGTACGGTCGCATAAAAAAAACACGCAGATGACAAAAAAGATTTGAGCGACAAAAAAACACACAGGCAACAAAAAAACACGCTGATGACAAAAAAGACTTGAGCGACAAAAAAAACACGCAGGCAACAAAAAAACACAGATTGACAAAAAAGACACGGGCGACAAAAAAACACGCAGATGACAAAAAAGACTTGAGTGACAAAAAAACACGCAGGCAACAAAAAAACACGCTGATGACAAAAAAGACTTGAGCGACAAAAAAACACGCAGGCAACAAAAAAACACGCTGATGACAAAAAAGACTTGAGGGACAAAAAAAACACGCAGGCAACAAAAAAACACAGATTGACAAAAAAGACGCGGGCGACAAAAAAACACGCAGATGACAAAAAAGACGCGGGCGACAAAAAAACACGCAGATGACAAAAAAGACTTGAGCGACAAAAAAAACACGCAGGCAACAAAAAAACACAGATTAACAAAAAAGACGCGGGCGACAAAAAAACACGCAGATGACAAAAAAGACGCGGGCGACAAAAAAACACGCAGGCAACAAAAAAACACGCTGATGACAAAAAAGACTTGAGCGACAAAAAAACACGCAGGCAACAAAAAAACACGCTGATGACAAAAAAGACTTGAGGGACAAAAAAAACACGCAGGCAACAAAAAAACACCGATTGACAAAAAAGACGCGGGCGACAAAAAAACACGCAGATGACAAAAAAGACGCGGGCGACAAAAAAACACGCAGATGACAAAAAAGACTTGAGCGACAAAAAAAACACGCAGGCAACAAAAAAACACAGATTAACAAAAAAGACGCGGGCGACAAAAAAACACGCAGATGACAAAAAAGACGCGGGCGACAAAAAAACACGCAGGCAACAAAAAAACACGCTGATGACAAAAAAGACTTGAGCGACAAAAAAAACACGCAGGCAACAAAAAAACACCGATTGACAAAAAAGACGCGGGCGACAAAAAAACACGCATATGACAAAAAAGACGCGGGCAACAAAAAAACACGCAGATGGCAAAAAAGACGCGGGCGACAAAAAAACACGCTGATGACAAAAAAGACTTGAGCGACAAAAAAACACGCAGGCAACAAAAAAACACCGATTGACAAAAAAGACGCGGGCGACAAAAAAACACGCAGATGACAAAAAAGACGCGGGCGACAAAAAACACGCAGATGACAAAAAAGGCGCGGGCGACAAAAAAACAAGCAGACAACAAAAAAGACACGGGCGACAAAAAAACAAGCAGACGACAAAAAAGACACGGGCGACAAAAAAACAAGCAGACGACAAAAAAGACACGCGCGACAAAAAAAAAATTGCGCAACAGATGCGTTTCGCGTTTTTATCACCGCAAATTTTATGACGAAACGGGACAGAGTCGCTCATCACTACTGGTTTACTGTGGTCTTGATTTACTTGGCTCTGTTAGGCCAAAGGTTGGGTTTAGAACTGGGAGATTCCTGTTCTTTGTTTATGACAGCAAGCAGGATTCTCATTGGTGAATTCTCTTGCATCTGCAATTAAAGGACAAGGAAAGGTAGATTCACTGGGGGGCACCCCCTAGTGATTCCAATTGCTTACAATTCATGTGCATGAATGTTGGTTAGTACTAGGGATGCCTAGGTAACAATTGGAATCACTAGGTGGGACTTACATATTGGCACGAGTCAATCCGCAGCTCCTTGTCTCTCAGCAAACCTTGAGAAAGGTCTTGATTTTCTTTGAGAAGTAAATGTAATGAGAGAAATATTTCAATTCAAATCCTGGACAGTCTGAATGCATCTCAGGACCTCTATGCACTTAAAAGGGGGGGGGGACAACATTGAACCATTGGACCACCATTGGAGTAACACCATTGAACCACCATTGAACAACCTATGAACCATTGGACCAACGTTGAACCATTTGACCACCATTGGGTGAACACCATTGGACCACCATTGAACCACCTATGAACCATGAACCATTGGACCAACGTTGAACCATTGGACCACCATTGAGGGAACACCATTGAACCATTTGACCACTATTGGGGGAACTCCATTGAACCATTGGACCACCATTGAAGGAACACCACTGAACCATTGGACCAACATTGAACCACTATTGAACCATTGGACCACGATTGGGGGAACACCATTGAACCACTGGACCACCATTGAACCACCTATGAACCTTTGGACCACCATTTAACCACCATTGAACCATTAGACCACCATTGGGGGAACACCATTGGACCACTATTGGGGGAACACCATTGAACCACCATTGGGGGAACACCATTGGACCACTATTGGGGGAACACCATTGAACAATTGGACCACCATTGGGGGAACACCATTGAACCACTATTGGGGGAACACCTTTGAACCGCCATTGGGGGAACACCATTGAACCATTGGACCACCATTGAGGGAACACCACTGAACCATTGGACCAACATTGAACCACTATTGAACCATTGGACCACCATTGGGGGAACACCATTGAACCAATGGACCACCATTGGGGGAACACCATTGAACCATTGGACCACCATTGAGGGAACACCACTGAACCATTGGACCAACATTGAACCACTATTGAACCATTGGACCACCATTGGGGGAGCACCATTGAACCACTGGACCACCATTGAACCACCTATGAACCTTAGGACCACCATTTAACCACCATTGAACCATTAGACCACCATTGGGGGAACACCATTGGACCACTATTGGGGGAACACCATTGAACCACCATTGGGGGAACACCATTGAACCACTATTGGGGGAACACCATTGAACCGCCATTGGGGGAACACCATTGAACCATTGGACCACCATTGAGGGAACACCACTGAACCATTGAACCACTATTGAACCATTGGACCACCATTGGGGGAACACCATTGAACCACTGAACCCCCATTGAACCACCTATGAACCTTTGGACCACCATTGAACCACTATTGAACCACCATTGAACCATTAGACCACCATTGAGGGAACACCATTGAAAATTTGATCTGCGGGAGACTTTTTGTGCCAAGACTGTTCAGGGATAATCTTGACCACTGATTTGGCCCTGATCTTCAAACCTACTGCTTGAAGACTTTCTTGCTTCACCAAAGATGGGCACTGCACCTGTATAACCCGACCCCTTGGTCATAAACAGCTCAGGGTATCACTAGTATAGCAGCCCCCACTCCTGCGTATAAACACAAATATGCAGAAACCGGAGGGAATGGAATGTTTGCTGAACACAAGCATCTATGAGCTCATATTTTAAAGTATGTTTAAGAGCTAAATTGAACATAATCCCTTTATATACAAGTAATGTATTTACCCTTTAATCTCTACTCTTCAGCATGGTATAAAAGGATATAAAGCATTTCAGACATCAGTTAGCAAAGCAATAATTAAACATGAGCGATAAAAGGCAACTACAAAGCGGCACAGATGATCCCATGCTGCTATTTGAAAGGCGGTGCGTGTTTGCCTGAAACAAACAGTTCTAAAATTCCATTAATGTTTCATAAGTCAACAGAAATAAGCCCTTTACCAAATTGCTGGGGGCAAGTCTGAAATTGTGTTTCAATTTAGGAAACAAACATCCTGAAAGCAATAGTGATCCGTGACCGAAGAGTCATTGTGCATCTCTACTAATAGCCTAATGGCACTCCATTAATAATTCCCTGCCCTAAAAGAAATTGGCATAAGAAATCATAGGAGGGTACAATAAGAATGGATATCCAGTCATTCTGAGTCTTGTAGTCTACACGGGATATCGTAGAGATCTGCCCTATCAGGGCTGGAACTATGGGTAGGCAGAAGAGGCACATGTCTAAAGGTGGCAACCAATATGGGTCCTTTAGACTGATTCGGCAGCTTATCCAATGGAACTCCCTGGCCGGCATCTCGATCAGGCAGTTTCAATTTTTTTCGGATCGGGGACTGCATCAGCTTGTTGATTTGGTTCCCAATGGCTCCTATGCCCACCAGTATAATTAGCACGAATTAGGCCAATATGGCCCACTCGTAGGTGGGCATAATGGGAGAAGATCCGCTCGCTTGGCGACCTGGCCAAACGATCAGATCTTACAGTGTATGGCCACCTTAAGCCAAAATGGTGGGGGGGATGCTACGACTCTAAGAACGTACCCTTCCTGCCTCCTCCAACGCTGGCCCACCTCTAACAGGGGTAAGTGTTGAGAGGGTGGGGGCAAGAGGAGCGATGGGATACAGGGGCTTATAGGGTTGATTCACTAAAGTGCGATAACACTTGCATGCTTTTTTGTGTTAAAATTGTGTGTTGACTAGTGATGAGCTAATCTGTTCCATTTCGCTTCGCCGAAAAATTCGCGAATCTTTCAAAAGATTCGCGAAATGGCGAAAATGTCGTGCGACAAAAAAAATTTGTCGCCCGCCGCTATTATTTTGTCGCACGGCTATTATTTTGTCGCCCGCGGCTATTATTTTGTCGCCCCCGGCTATTATTTTGTCGCGCAGCTATTGTTTCGTCACCCTCGGCTATTGTTTTGTCGCGCAGCTATTGTTTTGTCGCACGGCTATTATTTTGTCGCCCGCGGCTATTATTTTGTCGCGCAGCTATTGTTTCGTCGCCCTCGGCTATTGTTTTGTCGCGCAGCTATTGTTTTGTCGCGCGGCTATTGTTTCGTCGCCTGCGGCTATTATTTTGACGCCCGCGACTATTCTTTTTTGACGCCGGTGAATTTTTCCATTCGTTTCGCGAAACAATCCGCCAATGGCAAAACGCAGAAATTCGCCGCGAATACATGCCTGCCGAAATATTTCGCCCATCACTAGTGTTGACCCATCCCTTTGCCCTAAAGGCCAGCTTAAATGGCTGCCACACATGGCTACACGGCAGCTTAATTACTTAAACTATGACACTGCTTCTGAAGCACCAACGCAGTACAATATATAAATCTATATAATGCACAACAAATCTAAAATATAAAATATATCCTTATGACGGGTGCTTAGCGATGTCATTAGTTATAACTGGCACATAGTGAAGTCATAGTGTGTCACATGACTCACTATAGCTTTTGTTTTTTTTGGGATATTATGGTATAGCAGTCACCTTACTGGTGCCACTGTCCTTTTAGAGTATATTCTATTAAAGCAGAACATACAGAAAAGTACAAATAGATTGTTACATGGAAAAGTGCAAAAAATGGGCATAATCCTCCTCTACGTTTTTGCACTTCGAACCCTAAATTGCATGCTAAATGAATTGCTGCAGGTTTCTCAAAATGACTTGTGGCCAACCCCATGAACGAATTGCTGCCTCCTTTTGCTAGTCATTAATATACTTACCACTTACCCTACTGCACTGGGTGCAACATTGGAACCGAATGAACACATAGGGGCCCATTTATCAGTCTGAATACAAAAAAATTATATTTTTTCTAATTTATAGAACTGTGTGTATTTTCTGCAATTGTTGTTAATTTGCGCAACTTTTTCGTACTTTGTGACAAAATTTATGTGACAAAATCGTATTTGTCACAATGAGTACAAAAGTTTGGGATTCATTCAAGCTTTGGTATGGTGACTTTCCTTGGGCCAGGCTGGAGCTGCAGAGTGCCATTGAGCCCTATGGGAGACTTTCCTTGGGCCGGGTTGGAGCTGCAGGGTGCCATTGAGCCCTATGGGAGACTTTCCTTGGGCCGGGTTGGAGCTGCAGAGT
Organism: Xenopus tropicalis; assembly: GCF_000004195.4. Taxonomy (NCBI): domain Eukaryota; kingdom Metazoa; phylum Chordata; class Amphibia; order Anura; family Pipidae; genus Xenopus; species Xenopus tropicalis. The sequence continues at coordinate 11,452,976 of NC_030679.2, forward strand.
GCCATTGAGCCCTATGGGAGACTTTCATTGGGCCGGGTTGGAGCTGCAGAGTGCCATTGAGCCCTATGGGAGGCTTTCCTTGGGCCGGGTTGGAGCTGCAGAGTGCCATTGAGCCCTATGGGAGACTTTCCTTGGGCCGGGTTGGAGCTGCAGAGTGCCATTGAGTCCTATGGGAGACTTTCCTTGGGCCGGGTTGGAGCTGCAGAGTGCCATTGAGCCCTATGGGAGACTTTCCTTGGGCCGGGTTGGAGCTGCAGAGTGCCATTGAGCCCTATGGGAGGCTTCCAAAATCATGCACTGAAGGTTCAAAGCAGAAAGGTTTTTCCGGCGTTTACAATCGTTCGGATACAAAAATTTTGTGACTTTCGGATCACCAATACGATATTATTGCGAATAATACGATTTTTTCGTAAGCATTTTTGAATTTTACCCATTTTGGGATTCAAACTCGTACTTTGATGAATCTGGCCCATAGGGGCCCATTCATTAAACCACGATTAAGTTTTGAGAAAAATTCGTATTTTTTCTAACTTCTAGAACTTTTGTAATGTCCACGATAATTTCGTTATTATATATATATATATATATATATACACATTAATTTCATAATTCCACAACTTTTTTCTTGGTTTTTCGTGCCGTTTACGAACGCTTGAATCCGAAAATGTTGTGACTTTCGGAACACAATTTTCGTACATCGTCATTTTCAAACACCAGAAATTGTCGTGGTTACTCTGATCTTTTTGTGCATATCGTGATTTTATTGTGGTTTAATGAATGGGCCCCTAAGTGGTGCAATGTATAAGATCACTTAGCCTTTGGCCTTGTGTTCAGTTCTGAAATAAATCCACTAAAAGACACAATACTCAGTACTAGCAGCTATAATTACTCTCGGGAAACTAAGTAGGCTCAGTGGCCGATTACATGGAATAATGGTAGAAGGCTTCTTGGCTTTCCCATTAATTAACTTCTTTAGATGCATCTGTCAGACATGGGACTGCGCCTGTGTTGTTGCAGGACAAAGGCCCTTAGACGGCACGTATCGGGGATATGTCAAGAACTATTAGAAACGATATAACATTCCTTCAAATCTGGAAGCCATTAGCCCATGTCTAAGATAGAAGCCCCAGCCTTACAGATTCCCTACAATTATAAATAGAACTTCTAGCCAAGTTCATTTTCTATGTCTGTGACCAGTTTGTTAAAAAAAAACTCTCTCGTTCTCGAGGCTTAAAAGACAATTGTGTATTTTTTTCACGCTCGGAGAACACAGGGGCACAAGAGTACAAGCCCGGCTCAAGTCATGGACGGGGCACCCCCGGGGTCAGATTGTTTTTAGATGAGATCACATCCTTCTGCTGTGATAACTCCTTTCCATCGAGCCTTGCCCAACGTAAATATATAGATGTGCATATTTAACCCCGGAGTTTATTCCGACCACAAAAGGAGCTGATTGACGGGGCATCATCTGCCAGCTTGCACGGGGCGGACAAGCTCCTCTTCCCAAATGCCATTGGCCCGATCCTTTCAGATGAGAGCCATCTCCAAAGCAGCCTTTCTCTCTCCTCCTTTGCTTTTTTTCATGGAGAACAGCTGGGGAACCGGCCACGGCGTCAATGTGAAACGATGACAAGGAGATGCATTTTTGACAGACAATGACCCACAGAGAGTGAGAAGAAGATGAAGACGGAATGCTGGATGCCATTGTCCTCTGCTCAACGGGACCTCCGAAAATGGAATGTGGCAAGCCGAAGTGTTAAGCAATCAGATGCCATTCTGCACAGGGTGCACATTCATGCCCTATTGGTCATGCCATGTCTGGCCCAAGAGGAAATGAAAGGAAGCCTGTCAGAAAGTAAAGTAGCATGTACTACCAACAAGAAATTCAAAAGGGTGGCAGAAAATCCACATGGAGGCTGCAATATGCCAGTGCATGGTAATGCTAACACATACAAACAATATTCATCCAATCTATATATTCACCACAGTTATTGGACTTTAGTGGAATCTCACTTTGTTTATGATTTACTTGATTCATGATTTTTTTTTAAATAAAAGGTATAAATATCCTCCATAAAACAGCCCTATTTCAATTCCCAAGCTCCCTAAAGTGAAATATAATTACAGATCCAAGAGAATTCTCCAATCAGAATCGTGCCTGCTGCTGCAGTTATATATAACATACCAGAAAGACAAGGTTCAATGTAACATACCACAACAATAGAATTAGTGCTTCAAAATGGGGTAATTGTGTATATCTACAAGTGGAGCCATTGAAGCGCTATTGAAGCACTAGTCTTATTGTTGCGGTATGCTACAGTCAACCTTGTCTTTCTGATATACTATGTGGCCTGTGGCAGGTTGGGTCTACTCACTGTTCAGCACAAAAAGTAGAACACTCTACACTGCAGACATGATTCCCTTTTCTCTGTAATAATAAAACAGTACCTGTACTTGATCCCAACTAAGATATAATTACCCCTTATTGGGGCAGAACAGCCCTATTGGGTTTATTTAATGGTTAAATGATTCCCTTTTCTCTGTAATAATAAAACAGTACCTGTACTTGATCCCAACTAAGATATAATTACCCCTTATTGGGGGCAGAACAGCCCTATTGGGTTTATTTAATGGTTAAATGATTCCCTTTTCTCTGTAATAATAAAACAGTACATGTACTTGATCCCAACTAAGATATAATTACCCCTTATTGGGGGCAGAACAGCCCTATTGGGTTTATTTAATGGTTAAATGATTCCCTTTTCTCTGTAATAATAAAACAGTACCTGTACTTGATCCCAACTAAGATATAATTACCCCTTATTGGGGCAGAACAGCCCTATTGGGTTTATTTAATGGTTAAATGATTCCCTTTTCTCTGTAATAATAAAACAGTACCTGTACTTGATCCCAACTAAGATATAATTACCCCTTATTGGGGCAGAACAGCCCTATTGGGTTTATTTAATGGTTAAATGATTCCCTTTTCTCTGTAATAATAAAACAGTACCTGTACTTGATCCCAACTAAGATATAAATAATCCTTATTGGATGCAAAACAATCCTATTGGGCTTAATTAATGTTTTATTACTTTTTTAGTAGATTTAAGGTATGGAGATCCAAATTACGGAATGACCCCTTATACCCTTGGTCCCAAGCATTTTGGATAACGGGTCCTATGCCTGTACTTGCAATATAGATTGGGCCAAATGTGCCTATAATACAAATAACAGAACTGCAGGGTTCCGATACATATCTGCAAACAACGGTATTTAAGTTACTATATCATAACAGAGGATTTTTGTGGATTAAATGTAATTGATAGATTTTCACACTTGGAATTAGAACTGCTAGGAAGTTGACTTATTTTCTTTGTTCACAAGCTCTTTTATTTTGAACTGATTCCCCCCCCTCAGCCCCCCGACTATTAAAAAATGCTGCAGAACGTGCCTTGTATCATGTGTATGTGCAATTCTGTCAGCTCATATTTATCGAAGAGGAAACATCAATTTCTCCTCCTTCAAGGGCTTCTTAGAATTCATATAAATTATTGTAAAGGATGTGTCCAATGGGATCGCAGGGTTTTGCAGCATGACGCAGATTTATCAGGGATGTTTAACGGGGCCCCAGGACCATTTGTTTCACCAGATTTTAACTCATTATTTCCCGGAGAGAATTAGGGGGCCCGTTTCTTATGCACAACAGGCTTTGGGAATGGAAGTGTCTTTTGTTTGCACCCTAAAAATGATATATTCATGGCATATGGGGCCTGTTGTTTGTGCAACCAAATTTAAAGCAATAATAAATATTCTGCTTTAAAACAAATGTGAAATATGCCGTCGTATTTGATTTAAACGCATTTCCAAAGGGGAGAAAGGAACCCGTTTCCCATCGGTTACTTTGCGCAACGGATAATATTTATCAAATCTGTTCCTGCCGCCTCCTCCGCCGACTGAAAGTAAAGTTTTATGAAGCAGAAGCCACACTAAAAAGTAGTAAAAAAGAAGTAAGGTGGGAAATGTTAGCGTATGTCGGGACCTGGGGTTTTCATGGAAAAGGGGTCTTTCCGTAATTCGGATCTCCTACTGTACTTTGATTGCTTACAAAAATGATTTAAACAGTAATTAAACCAACTAGGATTGTTCTGCCCCCAATAAAGGGTAATTATATCTTAGTTGGGATCAAGTACAGGTACTGTTTTATTATTACAGAGAAAAGGGAATCATTTAACCATTAAATAAACCCAATAGGGCTGTTCTGCCCCCAATAAGGGGTAATTATATCTAAGTTGGGATCAAGTACAGGTACTGTTTTATTATTACAGAGAAAAGGGAATCATTTAACCATTAAATAAACCCAATAGGGCTGTTCTGCCCCCAATAAGGGGTAATTATATCTTAGTTGGGATCAAGTACAGGTACTGTTTTATTATTACAGAGAAAAGGGAATCATTTAACCATTAAATAAACCCAATAGGGCTGTTCTGCCCCCAATAAGGGGTAATTATATCTTAGTTGGGATCAAGTACAGGTACTGTTTTATTATTACAGGGAAAAGGGAATCATTTAACCATTAAATAAACCCAATAGGGCTGTTCTGCCCCCAATAAGGGGTAATTATATCTTAGTTGGGATCAAGTACAGGTACTGTTTTATTATTACAGAGAAAAGGGAATCATTTAACCATTAAATAAACCCAATAGGGCTGTTCTGCCCCCAATAAGGGGTAATTATATCTTAGTTGGGATCAAGTACAGGTACTGTTTTATTATTACAGGGAAAAGGGAATCAGTTTTAAAATTCTGAATTATTTGATTAAAATGGAATGTATGGGAGATGGCCTTTCCGTAATTCAGAGCTTTCTGGATAACGGGTTTCTGGATAAGGGATCTCATACCTGTACCTGGTTTGGGGGCACTGAGAGCAACACCCAAGGGGTTGGAGAGCAACATGTTGCCCCTGAGCCACTGGTTGGGGATTACTGGGATAGAGGAAGGTAGAAACAAAAGTTAAAGTAGGGGGCCCAAGTACTCCAGTGCAGACACCAATGGCGTTCCTAACTGTCCTCCCCCAACAAATATTCTATTTAAACTCTGCCACAAAAAATACGCTGGAATCCTGCGCGGATAAGTACAGTTTATTGTAGTCAAAACAGCACATTTTCTAAAATGGAACCCGTCTGTTTTTTTTTTTTTTAACTTTTCTGCCCTCAGAAAGCAATAAAGTGAAGGAAAGCGAGCACTAAAAAGCTGCCCATTATACCCACCTGCTGCAGCCTAACACCTCCACGTGGCCTCGCAAAAGGCATTAAAACCTGCAGCCAACTAGTTTAATTTATTGTATCTGAAAACCGAACGCAAGAACACTTAAACCTACATCGCGAGGGAAAATATTTACATTATATTTCACAATTACCCGTTGCCATTAAAAATATATCACTTTTATGGAACAGAAAATCGTATTTTTTTTTTTCGCAGACCTTATTTCTTGCCAAGGTGCCTTCTATGTGTGAGGGTGTCATTTAAACTACCATAAATCTATACGGCCCAATACCTTCTGTGTGTTTCTTACCCAAGCTTGTAATGCTAAGGGTTTCTGCACCTATGAAAGGTTTTAAAGAGACAAACACATATTAAATTAGATCTAGAACTGGAATAACTTTATCAATGCGGAGTCCTATTGGGATATACGGGACCTATACGGGAAACGACATCAACTATAACTAGAACTATGCTACTGGGCTGCTCTCATACATGTATATGGGATCTGGGTGGCAGCATATTTGTTACCCTGGACCCTTTCCTAACCAATGAACTAATATCAAGGGTCCCCGAGAGCCTGCTTATAACTGAGGTTTGCCATGGTGTGTTGTGTCTTTTTTTTTCTGCTCCACTATGAGGCTGCTAGAGAAGTTTGGGTTATAACCCATTAAAATAAATAGGAGGTGCAAAGCACACACAGAGAGGCAGCTGCACAGGCTGTTCATACCTTTAAGTCTCTGTATTGTTCACAACTTAGGCTCAGACTGTGAGCACCCACACTGTTAACCTCTTAACACTTCAGACAGACTATAGGAGCAGTGCCAGCATTGTGTCACTGTATGTACTGCCTGCCCTATGCTGCCTTTGTGTGTCATACTCTGCCTGCCCTATGCTGCCTGTGTGTGCTATACTCTGCCTGCCCTATGCTGCCTGTGTGTGCCACACTCTGCCTGCCCTATGCTGCCTGTGTGTGCCATACTCTGCCTGCCCTATGCTGCCTGTTTGTGCCATACTCTGCCTGCCCTATGCTGCCTGTGTGTGCCATACTCTGCCTGCCCTATGCTGCCTGTGTGTGCCACACTCTGCCTGCCCTATGCTGCCTGTGTGTGCTATACTCTGCCTGCCCTATGTTGCCTGTGTGTGCTATACTCTGTCTGCCCTATGCTGCCTGTGTGTGCTATACTCTGCCTGCCCTATGCTGCCTGTGTGTGCCAAACTCTGCCTGCCCTATGCTGCCTGTGTGTGCCATACTCTGCCTGCCCTATGCTGCCTGTGTGTGCCATACTTTGCCTGCCCTATGCTGCCTGTGTGTGCTATACTCTGCCTGTCCTATGCTGCCTGGGTGTGCCATACTCTGCCTGCCCTATGCTGCCTGTGTATGCCATACTCTGCCTGCCCTATGCTGCCTGTGTGTGCCATAGTCTGCCTGCCCTATGCTGCCTGTGTGTGCCATAGTCTGCCTGCCCTATGCTGCCTGTGTGTGCCATAGTCTGCCTGCCCTATGCTGCCTGTGTGTGCCATAGTCTGCCTGCCCTATGCTGCCTGTGTGTGCCATAGTCTGCCTGCACTATGCTGCCTGTGTGTGCCATACTCTGCCTGCCCTATGCAGCCTTTGTATACCATACTGTGCCTGCTTGAGGAAGGTGAAACTGGCAGGGGTGTGTCTTAATATGACATAATAAACGTCTTTCACATATGAATGAAGGGGGATATCCCTACAGTGAGCACCAACCATTTGGGGTTTTGCTGCGCTACCACCATTAATGTGGGGATGGTCTTGTGATAACATGGGTGTGGTTTAAAGTGGGTGTGGTTTATAAAAGGGGAGTGGTCAAAACTGGCTTCCATTATCGGCCCTTTACCACGTAGGCCAAGAGAAATGTTTTGGTGCACGACGCACGTGTCCTGCCTGACAGCAAATGAATGAATTTCCTTGTTTTGAGAAGGAAAATCATTTTTCCCCCTGAATTCGAGCTGCGCCATCTTTTCTGAAGAAGCAGAATTTAACCAGGATGCTGATTTCCTTTTCAAGAATATCCTTTTTATCTTCCACTCGGCAAAACAAAACAGCAAGTTAAGGTGCAGGAAATTGCTTTGTATCACATTGTTAGAAATATCCTTCCCCGCTTCCCTTATAGGAACATGGATCCTATTTATAAGCAGGCATTATCTTCCATTTGTTTTTTCTTAAATAAACAGTACATAGGGGGCAGGGCTTACCGAAGGCAAAATACACCCTTTTTGCTCTATAGTTGAATTCAAACATAAGACTGAAGGTGGCCATATTGCTTGGTGAGGCTGAAAAGTCTTATCAGAAAGCATCAGCAAATCTGCCCATCAGGGGTGCTGCTGAAATTGTTGTCTATTTCTACATATATAACCCAGCAGGCACACACAGGTGGCATAGGGCAGGCAGAGTATGGCACACACAGGTGGCATAGGGCAGGCAGAGTATGGCACACACAGGTGGCATAGGGCAGGCAGTGTATGGCACACAAAGGCAGCATAGGGCAGGCAGAGTATGGCACACACAGGCAGCAAAGGGCAGGCAGAGTATGGCACAGACAGGCAGCATAGGGCAGGCAGAGTATGGCACAGACAGGCAGCATAGGGCAGGCAGAGTATGGTACACACAGGCAGCAAAGGGCAGGCAGAGTATGGCACAGACAGGCAGCAAAGGGCAGGCAGAGTATGGCACAGACAGGCAGCATAGGGCAGGCAGAGTATGGCACACAAAGGCAGCATAGGGCAGGCAGAGTATGGCACACACAGGCAGCATAGGGCAGGGAGAGTATGGCACACAAAGGCAGCATAGGGCAGGCAGAGTATGGCACACACAGGCAGCATAGGGCAAGGAGAGTATGGCACACAAAGGCAGCATAGGGCAGGCAGCGTATGGCACACACAGGCAGCATAGGGCAGGCAGAGTATGGCACACACAGGCAGCATAGGGCAGACAGAGTAGGACACACACAGGCTGCATAGGGCAGGCAGAGTATGGGCCCCTTAAAGCTTCAGGGCCCAAAGACAACACACTGTGTGGAGCTCAGGGGTATGTAGGGATGATTTGCTTCTTCTGCTTACCCCTGGTTCCAGTCCTGATTCTTGTTATTTCACTAAACAAGTCAAAATGAAAAGGTAGAGCCTGCTTTGCTGTCATAGATATCAACTCATTATAGAAATCAATCAGCAGTTTGCTTCCATTTTCTCATGTTTAGTAGTCCAATACATCACATCAGTTGTCAAGATAATCTGACTACTGGGGACATTGTCCATTGGAGCCTATAGATTTCATACCGTTTATATACAGTACTGCCACAAAGGGACCCGTATGGCCACTTTCACAAAAAATGCTATTTGTGCATGAAAACCTGTATGCTATCTAAATGTGAATACAGGTATGGGATCCTTTATCCAGAAACCCCTTATCCAGAAAGATCCGAATTATGGAAAGGCCATCTCCCATAGACTCCATTATTAGCAAATAATTCTAATTTTTAAAAATAATTTTCTTTTTCTCTGTAATAATAAAACAGTCACTTCTACTTGATCCCAACTAAGATATAATTACCCCTTATTGGGGACAGAACAGCCCTATTGGGTTTATTTCATGGTTAAATGATTCCCTTTTCTCTGTAATAATAAAACAGTACCTGTACTTGATCCCAACTAAGATATAATTACCCCTTATTGGGGCAGAACAGCCCTATTGGGTTAATTTAATGGTTAAATGATTCCCTTTTCTCTGTAATAATAAAACAGTACCTGTACTTGATCCCAACTAAGATATAATTACCCCTTATTGGGGGCAGAACAGCCCTATTGGGTTTATTTAATGGTTAAATGATTCCCTTTTCTCTGTAATAATAAAACAGTACCTGTACTTGATCCCAACTAAGATATAATTACCCCTTATTGGAGGCAGAACAGCCCTATTGGGTTTATTTAATGGTTAAATGATTCCCTTTTCTCTGTAATAATAAAACAGTACCTGTACTTGATCCCAACTAAGATATAATTACCCCTTATTGGGGGCAGAACAGCCCTATTGGGTTTATTCAATATTTAAATGATTTTTAGCAGACTTAAGTTATGGAGATCCAAAATCCCTTATCCAGAAAACCCCAGGTCCCGAGTATTCTGGATAACAGGTCCCATATCTGTACTACTTACAAATTGTTTTACATTTTCTATTTAATTCCCAAATCCAAAACAAAAAAACTGCAACCAAGATTTATTGGCAAGTCAGCATTTTAGGATGGAGGACTGCGACTTGCGGCACAAATGCAGGTAAAGAGAAACAGAAGAAGTCCATCTAAAAATAATCTGTGGTGCTTTATCCCTGCATCTGTTTCCTGACCGCGATCGCCTGTTTCAACGTTTCGTGCCCAGATGAGGAACCAATGAGCATTGCCTCTTTCCGAAAATAAAGAGTTTTTTTCTATTTTTCATTACCTCTTACAAGTCTGATAGCTACAGAGAGGTGGGTCCCATACAAGTTCAAGAATAGAAAGAAGGGCATTCCCCGTGTGTGTGATTTCCGCCCCAAGCCATGCATGTTATTAACCAGCAACAACTTGCCAAACATTACTGTCGCGAGTCAGTTCGTTGGGTCTCTCCGAGCTGCGAGGGCACGTGAAGTCAAACTGTGGCCCACACATCCTTCTCTTTTACCGTAAAATACTAAGGAAGTTCTAAGCTCAAAGGTAGACCTAAAAATAAATATGGCCAGTCTTAGTCAACTTGAACTTACATCTATTTTTGCCCATTCCTCTCGGTAGCCAGTAAATAGGGTAGCCAAATCTATAGGTTCAGTTGAAGTGAAGTATAACTTCATTTTACACTTGAGATCATAGACTTTGTGTGCCAATTTGGTGGCGCTGTTTCACTTGTTTATTCGGCTAAAAGACAAACTGCCCAACTGATAACTGGCTGGGGCTGTCTTCAAATCTGGATTGGCTTCTAGCAGACCAGGAAATCATGGAGTCAAGGATGTTGTTTCTTCTCAGTGGGTCTACACAGACTCATAATATGATACAGTGTCGGACTGGGACCCCAGGGGCCCACCAGAAAACCTTAGACCCTAGGCCCACTCTCCAAACTATTTTTCCCCCTTTCCCCACCCAACCTCTTTATTCTCCCAGTCTCTTTTATTTACATGCTAGCATCTATTCTTCCATCTATTTCTCCTCTTTCTTCCCATTCAGAAATAGGGAATGGCCATGAAACAGGCCAAACGGTCAGGAGCAGGAGGGCCCACTGACCCCTGGGCCCACCGGGAGTTTTCCTGGTATCCTGGTGGGCCAGTCCGACGCTGATATGATCTGATTGTTGTCCAGAGGGTCAGGCCAATTTGGCCCACCACCCAGTCAAATCAAGGCAGTGCATAACACAAATGAATTATAGAATACATTGCCATATTTAATCCCACCCTAATGATATTGTGAGCAGCTGCCCGATTGGTACTAAGGACTATAAAATACTTTAGATGGTGGGACAAGGTCTGTAAAGCATCTTCTGTACCCTCTCTGGACTGTGTTGCTTTCTGGCCCATGGAATGATGGGAATAACTAGAGTGGCCCATGGAATGATGGGAATAACTAGAGTGGCCCATGGAATGATGGGAATAAACTAGAGTGGCCATGGAATGGAAACTAGAGTGGCCCATGGAATGATGGGAATAACTAGAGTGGCCCATGGAATGATGGGAATAACTAGAGTGGCCCATGGAATGATGGGAACAACTAGAGTGGCCCATGGAATTGATGGGAATAACTAGAGTGGCCCATGAAGGGAAAGGGCCCATGGAATGATGGGAATAACTAGAGTGGCCCATGGAATGATGGAACTAGAGTGGCCCATGGAATGATGGGAATAACTAGAGTGGCCCATGGAATGATGGGAATAACTAGAGTGGCCCATGGAATGATGGCAATAACTAGAGTGGCCCATGGAATGGGAATAACTAGAGTGGCCCATGGAATGATGGCAATAACTAGAGTGGCCCATGGAATGATGGGAATAACTAGAGTGGCCCATGGAATGATGAGAGTGGCCCATGGAATGATGGGAACTAGAGTGGCCCATGGAATGATGGGAAACTAGAGTGGCCCCTAGAGTGGGAATGATGGGAACTAGAGTGGGAATGATGGTAGAGTGGCCCATGGGAATAACTAGAGTGGCCCATAACTAGAGTGGCCCATGGAATGATGGGAATAACGCCCATATTAGAGTGGCCGGGATGATGGAATAACTAGAGTGGCCCATGGAATGATGGGAATAGCTAATGGAATGATGGGAAACTAGAGTGGCCCCTAGAATGAATGATGGAATAACTAGAGTGGCCCATGGGACATTGATGGAATAACTAGAGTGGCCCATGGAATGATGGGAACTGGGAATGATGGGAATAACTGGCCCATGGAATGATGGGAATAACTAGAGTGGCCCAGTGGAATGATGGGAACTAGAATGACCCATGGAATGATGGGAATAACTAGAGTGGCCCATGGAATGATGGGAATAACTAGAGTGGCCCCCCGAATGATGGGAATAACTAGAGTGGCCCATGGAATGATGGGAATAACTAGAGTGGCCCATGGAATGATGGGAATATCTCTTAAAGTACATGACTGGAAGTGAAGCACTGTAGACTATGAAGCTGGGGATACAGTGGAGTCATGAAATTACCTTATTGTTGTATGATGGGCATTTTCAAAACTTTCTGAAAATAATATTGCTTTTTGGGGTGGTAGAGTTGGGTATGTAAAGCATTTACAGTGGCTTGTAAGTATTGTGATGCATTTGTTGAGGGCACCATAATGCAGGTATTGCAAGCAGTGTGGGAAATGATACACCCTGTGGGGGTTTGGTGAGCAACTCTAACTAGGATTTACTTAAGGTCACATGGTGACTTCTTGAGCCTTTTTGAGAGTTATGGTGTGCTATGTAAAAGACTCCTGGGGGCACTGGGTACAGTTATTATATAGTGAAGTGGATTGGAAATAAATCAAGTAGGAATTAGGTCAACAAAATATAGGGTGGGGGTTACTGATTAAGACCCATGTTGTTATGTAGGCTAGAGTCATAGAGACACTGGTTACCCAACATGAGCCTATTGGTTGCACAGGTATACACTAGTGATGGGCGAAATATTTCGCCAGGCATGGATTCGCGGCGAATTCCCGCGTTTCGCCATTGGCGGATTGTTTCGCGAAACGGATGAAAAAATTCGCCGCGGAAAAATTCACCGCACGTCAAAAAATTGTCGCGGGCGTCAAAAAAGAATAGTCGTGGGCGTCAAAATAATAGCTGCAGGCGACAAAACAATAGCCGCGGGTGACAAAACAATAGCCGCGCAACAAAACAATAGCCGTGAGCGACGAAACAATAGCCGCGTGACAAAGCAATAGCCGCAGGCGACGAAACAACAGCCGCGTGACAAAACAATAGCCGCGGGCGACAAAACAATAGCCACGCGACAAAACAATAGCCGGGCGACGAAACAATAGCCGCGCGACGAAACAATAGCCACGCGACAAAACAATAGCCACGGGCGACGAAACAATAGCCGCGCGACAAAACAATAGCCGCGGGCGACGAAACAATAGCCACGCGATAAAATAATAGCCACGGGCAACAAAAGAATAGCCTCGCGACAAAATAATAGCCGTGGCGACAAATTTTTCCGCCGCACGTAAAAAAATTGTCGCGGGCGTCAAAAAAGAATAGTCGCGGGCGTCAAAACAATAGCCGCAGGTGACAAAACAATAGCCGCGGGCGATGAAACAATAGCCGCGCGACAAAATAATAGCCGTGGGCGACAAAAGAATAGCTGCGCGACAAAATAATAGCCGTGGGCAACAAATTTTTTTTGTCGCACGTCATTTTCGCCGTTTCGCGAATTTTTCGCCGTTTCACGGATCTTTTGAAAGATTCGCAAACGGAACAGATTCGCTCATCACTTGTATACACATCTCTAAACCAACAGAAGGCTCACATAATGGACACGTCACACATGGATGGTTGGCATATATGTCCTAAGAAGACTTGGGCTGAAGCTGACTGGCATCTTGATCTCTTGCACAATAAAGTGCCACACCGGCACAGTGATAGATGGAGAGGAATGGGGAAGGAGATGAACTCGACTGGGTTTTCTACTTTCCATTGTTTAACCAAATAATTAATGATCTTCGTAATCTGTGACTCATGTGCTTAAGTGGAAATAACAGTAGTGAATCACATTTCGGCATTGATAACAGTTATTCCTGTCCCATTAAATAAATAAATGAATATAGTCAGCATCATTGGGAACGATATTGCAACAATTCGAAGACGTTTCCTAAGAAATCTTGTGTTACGGAAAGTTGTAGTTTATTAGCCAAAAAATATATGAATTGTGATTAATACGCCAAACAGCATTACATTTCTGGTGATTATAGTAAAGTTTGAGTAAACAGTCATTAAGATGTGCTGCTAGACTGAATATAGCTATTCAGGGCCACCCAAAGCCCCATAAAATAAATAAGTTCAAGCCAAAGTCAAGACTGTGATTGGAAGGGTCAACTAGATTCTAAAAACAGCCACTATGTTCGACATTGGAGTTGTCTTGTTTCTCTATTCCACAATGGCACAAATGGAATTGGCACTGTATTTATCCTGCCATGTGTTCTGGGGTATTATACATGGAATTGGCACTGTATTTATCCTGCTGTGGGTTCTGGGGTATTATACATGGAATTGGCACTGTATTTATCCTGCTGTGGGTTCTGGGGTATTATACATGGAATTGGCACTGTATTTATCCTGCCATGTGTTCTGGGGTATTATACATGGAACTGGCACTGTATTTATCCTGCTGTGGGTTCTGGGGTATTATACATGGAATTGGCACTGTATTTATCCTGCTGTGGGTTCTGCGTATTATACATGGAATTGGCACTGTATTTATCCTGCCTTGTGTTCTGCGGGTATTATACATGGAACTGGCACTGTATTTATCCTGCCATGTGTTCTGGGGTATTATACATGGAACTGGCACTGTATTTATCCTGCCCATGTGTTCTGGGGTATTATACATGGAATTGGCACTGTATTTATCCTGCTGTGGGTTCTGGGGTAAAATACATGGAATTGGTACTGTATTTATCTGCTGTGGGTTCTGGGGTATTATACATGGAACTGGCCCTGTATTTATCCTGCCATGTGTTCTGGGGTATTATACATGGAATTGGCACTGTATTTATCCTGCCATGTGTTCTGGGGTATTATACATGGAATTGGCACTGTATTTATCCTGCTGTGGGTTCTGGGGTATTATACATGGAACTGGCACTGTATTTATTCCTGCCATGTGTTCTGGGGTATTATACATGGAATTGGCACTGTATTTATCCTGCCGTGTGTTTTGGGGTATTATACATGGAATTGGCCCTGTATTTATCCTGCTGTTTGTTCTGGGGTATTATACATAGAATTGGCACTGTATTTATCCTGCCGTGTGTTCTGGGGTATTATACATGGAACTGGCACTGTATTTATCCTGCTGTGGGTTCTGGGGTATTATACATGGAATTGGCTCTGTATTTATCCTGCCATGAGTTCTGGGGTATTATACATGGAATTGGCACTGTATTTATCCTGCTGTGGGTTCTGGGGTATTATACATGGAAGTGGCACTGTATTTATCCTGCCATGTGTTCTGGGGTATTATACATGGAATTGGCACTGTATTTATCCTGCCGTGTGTTCTGGGGTATTATACATGGAATTGGCACTGTATTTATCCTGCTGTGGGTTCTGGGGTATTATACATGGAATTGGCACTGTATTTATCCTGCTGTGGGTTCTGTTGTGTTATACATGGAACTGGCACTGTATTTATCCTGCCATGTGTTCTGGGGTATTATACATGGAACTGGCACTGTATTTATCCTGCTGTGGGTTCTGGGGTATTATACATGGAATTGGCACTGTATTTATCCTGCTGTGTGTTCTGGGGTATTATACATGGAATTGGCACTGTATTTATCCTGCCATGTGTTCTGGGGTATTATACATGGAATTGGTACTGTATTTATCTGCTGTGGGTTCTGGGGTATTATACATGGAACTGGCCCTGTATTTATCCTGCTGTGTGTTCTGGGGTATTATACATGGAATTGGCACTGTATTTATCCTGCTGTGTGTTCTGGGGTATTATACATGGAAATGGCTCTAGACGCTATGAAGAAATCTTTGTAGAAAATACACAAAACAGCAGTAAGCACAATAAATCCCATGCCAAGTAACAGAATAGCAAATTAGACATTATAAATAATGATTACCTTTATATTATCGGTAATTTATTACTACAGCCCCAAACATCTGCAGTGCCTTAAAATTGCCCTAGTGGCTTCAGTGAATGCACTGCAACCCCAAAAGTACACAGAGGCAACCGGAGATGCTCTACAGACCTCACCCACCATCAAAAATGACCCCATCTTCTTGGACAATTGCTTTAAAAGAATCACTGGGGCAAGATTACATTTGGCAATGCATGCTAAGATCCAGCTGTGTAATACAGTCACCAATCTAGTGGATGCCTACCTGATTTGGAGATGTGGCGGACCAAACAGGCCTGACCCATGGCCCAACAATTAGATTATACAGATTATGAGTTGGTGCCCCTTGAGACCCACTGAGGGGGGCAATATACTTAGCTCCGCAATGTCCTTGCCTGATGGAAATTTCAAATCAGAAATAAATTGGGAAAGCCTCATACACAGGTCATTACCCAGAGGCCAAATTGGCACACAATATTGTCCTGTCTATGGTCATCTCAAGATAATGCTGATTCTCTGTCTGTTCTGCATTTCCCTCTGTCTCGAGGAAATGAGAAATGACTTTCTCTTGTTAGTGTCCATTAATAGCTATAGTATACTATGTTACATGCATAGTGTATAATGTACCCCTACTGTCAAATATATTGGATATTAGAAGTCACCTTGAAGATCCATACTTGTATAAAGGCACACAATAGCAGTTCGATTTAGTCATAAAGCTCTGAGGTGCTAGGAGTCTTGACACAAGTGACATTACCAGCATCGTTGACATCAATAAGTGTATATATCACTGTCTATTTACAGTCTGTACTGTATGAAACTTGTACCTCCTTCAGAAAACTTGCAGCCATCCCTCAGAACCAGTGAAGGCAGCATCCCTGGGTCTGTAGGGCCTATGAGGACCGGAGCCCACCAGGTTTTCTTCTGATGTCCCACTGGCCCAGTCCAACCCTGACCGTAACATTCATGTGTATTATATGCTGGTAAGCCCCACCTAGGTGTATCATCCATTTCTAATCCGTGTTTGGTTACATTCAATGACTTTACATGGAACATCTTTCCCCCTAACTAAAATTATAAGGATATCAGAATTCACCATAGAGGTGACTGGGACTCCAGACATGGGACTCCTCTAGTTATTCCTTTTATAACTAATGGTTAGGGATGCACCATATCCACTACTCTGGGACTCGGCCAAGATTTGGCATTCACAAACAAGTCAAAAGGGTTGAGGAGACCGCCTCATACGTATGCAAATAAGTCAAAAGGGATTCTGGGAACAAATTCCTTAAGGCTTACACGGGTTTACATGGGTTTACCCTATAGGCTAAAGCTCACCCACTGGGTTTAAAGCTGAAGCCATAATAACTGATCAGATTCCCAACTACAGACCGGTTTGGCCCTACTTGGGGCTCATCAGTGTAGCGCAGGGTTTTCTGATCAGCTTAGTGAGAGCCAGGAGTGGGGATTCACGAAGCCAAATTCTGAACCGAAGCCAAATTCCAATTCCCATGTTTATGTCAATAAAAGTCACATGATTTTAATGATTCGGTTAGGCCAGTCACGTGGATTCGACCGAATCTGAATCCTGCTGAGAAAGGCAGAATCTTGGATTGGGCGCATCCCTACTCATGGTGACCTCTGTTTAAACAAGTCTCTGCAGTAGATGGAAAGGAAACAGAAAACTCTATGAGATTGTCCAAAGCGTTGAATTTAGTTTACCTCTTCTGAAGCAAATTACAAGCCACCATCTTATAAAAAAAAAATTCTGCGGTGGTGGGCAAGCCAGTCAAACGCTGCTTTCTGTAGAAAAGAATGGAAGGAATCACAAAAGCTGTTAAAATAATGAGTCATTTCTCCAGCAGGCACCTGTTACTCTGGTACGAACGGGACATAATGTGTAACATACTTGGGGGCGAGCATTAAACGCAAGCTCAGCTCTCTATCAGAAGGGAGTTTTGTGCATAGCTTTGCAGACATTTGAAATCAAGGGGGCTTTATGGGCCCCATGTGGCCAATTTTACAGTGAAAATTTGGAAAAGGCTAAAAAAAAAAAAAAGGTTATTTTCTGAGATAGCCACTGTAACCGATTAGTGCTTGGATATTCACAGAAAGAAATGTCAATATATACATTCTTGCTTCCATCTAAGGGTTAAAGGTTTCCTTCACTTCTTAACTGCAACCCCTATGCAGGTCCCCCTGGCCCCTCTGAACTGCAGCAACAGGGCTTCTTTATTGCCTGCCGCACTATATCCAACTTTACAGATTTCTGGGGGAGGCAACAGAAGCCGCTAATGAGATCTTTGGGCCCACTGGCACCTTAAGGAAGCCCTGCAAGTGCCAGGGCCACAAGGCTCCCAATCTGCCAGCCAGACAGCCTGGGCCAGTACAAAAATATGTGCCATGACTTAGGGCTGGGCCTAGGGGTAGGCAGCAAAGGCTTATGCTTTGGACAACTAGATTTGCTATGCAATGGCTGTTGGAGAGTGGGTGGGCTACACTGTGAGGGGAAGCTGATGGCAAGCAAGTAAGGGGCAGGAGAGCAGGCGAGGGGCAGGAGAGCGGGCGAGGGGCAGGACAGCGGGCGAGGGGCAGGACAGCGTGCGAGGGGCAGGAGATCAGGCTAGGGGCAGGACAGCGGGCGAGGGGCAGGAGAGCGGGCGAGAGGCAGGAGAGCAGGCTAGGGGCAGGACAGCGGGCGAGGGGCAGAACAGGGGGTGAGGGGCAGGACAGCGGGTGAGGGGCAGGAGATCAGGCGAGGGGCAGGAGAGGAGGCACCTTTGGCTTTGGCACCTGTTCCCTCTGGCCCGGCTTACTGGCAATTTGTTACAGAACTCAATGGAAAGGGTTTTTTTCCTGCATTCAATAAACTTTTTGTTCTGATATTCCAGCAGCCGGTCAGCAGAACAATGGGAAGGGAGCAAGATAGCAGCTCCCAGTAGGTATCAGAATAGCACTCAATAGTAAGAAATCCAAGTCCGGCTTGGGACTCCTCCAGTTACATGGGAGTAGGAGAAACAGGTTAGCTGAAAGCAGTTCTAATGTGTAGCGCTGGCTCCTTCTGAAAGCTCAGACTCAGGCACACTTTACTGCTGCGCTGCAAGTTGGAGTGATATCCCCCCCCAGCAGCCGATCAGCAGAACAATGGGAAGGGAGCAAGATAGCAGCTCCCAGTAGGTATCAGAATAGCACTCAATAGTAAGAAATCCAAGTCCGGCTTGGGACTCCTCCAGTTACATGGGAGTAGGAGAAACAGGTTAGCTGAAAGCAGTTCTAATGTGTAGCGCTGGCTCCTTCTGAAAGCTCAGACTCAGGCACACTTTACTGCTGCGCTGCAAGTTGGAGTGATATCCCCCCCAGCAGCCGATCAGCAGAACAATGGGAAGGGAGCAAGATAGCAGCTCCCAGTAGGTATCAGAATAGCAATCAATAGTAAGAAATCCAAGTCCGGCTTGGGACTCCTCCAGTTACATGGGAGTAGGAGAAACAATAGGTTAGATGAAAGCAGTTCTAATGTGTAGTGCTGGCTGAAAGCTCAGACTCAGGCACAAGGCACTGAGATGGCGCCTACACACCAATATTACAGCTACAAATACATTTGTTGGTTCAACAATAACATTTCAAATGGCAGAGGGAATTATTTGCTATGTAAACAGTGTAATTTATAAATAAAAAGTACCCTATAAAACCCATAACAGAATCCCTTTAATAATTGCGCTGCCCTGGTTGTTGACACAAGCAAATCAATTAAAATGAAATCAGCACAGAGACCTGTATTATAGGCTCCACCAGAGCGTTCTTTTACTATTCCCCACCCTCCCAATGGGACCACTTACGTATAAAAGAAATAAACCATGTTATAACAACAAACGAACAGATCAGACGTATGGCTACAGGTGCAACAACGAGCCTTATCTACCCACACAAAACAAATGTTTCACTTCCTAATAAATTATATAACGTTGCCATTAACAGTTTCACGCAAACCACTAACATTAACAGCAGCCATTGCCCTGAATTGTAGGTCCGTCTTCCGACCTCGACCGATTCAGTAGCTTATCTGCCTGTGTATGGGCTCATCTACAGACCTACCCGACCAATATCTACACCCATAAGCCTCTCCACCACCCTGTATGGGGGTTATTTGATAAAAGGTGAACAGGACTAGTAACCCATTGTAACCAATCAGCCGGTAGCAACGTCTAACGTATAAGATCCAATCATTTGGTGAGGTATGCAGAGCCCTTCTGCCTCAATCCCCGCCCATGACTAACTGAGCCCCGCTTCCGGGTGTCTCTTTATAGACTTGTGCCTGCCCTGTCCCGCCCCCTCCGTGATGTCATAGATGGGGGCGTGCCCAGGTTTATAAACAGACCCAAAGCCTTGGGCTGTTTCGAGTGCGGGTGGAGAAGGGGTGGGTTAGGCTTGGGTGCGGGTCGACCCACACATCACTACCACCTAAGGCCAAACAACTGGATTACAACAATGGTGGTACGTGCAGTTGGGGGCCAGGACAGCAGCAACGAGCCATTATGTTTCTCAATCTGATGAGAGAATCAAACCTGCCCATTGACATCTGATTTACGCCTAGATATTGGTCGGGTAGGTCTGTAGATAGGCCCATACACAGGCAGATAAGCTAAGGTCCTGAATCAGTTGCCTAAATCTGCCCATGTATGGCCACCTTCACTCAACCTACAGCAGGACCAGTACCTAGTGAGGCAAACTAAAGGAGAAACGTAAAGATGGCTGGAAATGGCAAACCCTTTTATCAATATCCAAGATGGGGAGCTGCTGGGGACAGCTTTGAAGGCCTGGATCATTACAGTTATAGGGCTGCTGTGCCTCTGGTCCGGTACAGTAGTATATAAAATGCAGCATTTCTAGTAATGTTTTGTTCATTTTTACATCTCCTGTAGCCCTTCTGACAGAACTCTAGTCCTATTGCACCATAAGGGCCACTACACTACTGGGGGACATTCTTTGCTGGGATTCCCCTTGGACTTTCCAACACATCTTACTTAGTTTGTCCAAGTTCCTTTCATGTATTTTTGACCAGGTGCAAAAACCCATTAATGCCTGTGATCCCCAACCTTTCTTACTCGTGAGCCACAGTCAAATGTAAAAAGACTTGGGGAGCAACACAAGCACCATAAAAGTTCATGGAGGAGCCAAATAAGGGCTGTGATTGGCTATTAGGCAGCCTCTATGCACCCTATCAGCTTACAGGGGCTTTATTTGGTAGGAAATCTTGTTTTTATTCAACCAAAACTTGCCCCCAA
Source organism: Xenopus tropicalis (assembly GCF_000004195.4). Lineage (NCBI taxonomy): Eukaryota > Metazoa > Chordata > Amphibia > Anura > Pipidae > Xenopus > Xenopus tropicalis. The sequence goes on from NC_030679.2 coordinate 11,473,841, forward strand.
GTCAGGAATTCAAAAATAACTCCCTGGTTTGGGGGCACTGAGAGCAACATCCAAGGGGTTGGGGAGCTACATGTTGCCCCGGAGCCACTGGTTGGGGATCACTGCCTTAGGCTGCATTAATAGGCAACTGCACAGTTCACTTATCTGCCCCAAGCACACAGGAATGGAATGCTGGAAAACACCGCGTATTTCACTTTCGTTTCTCACGTCCACAATTAAATGAAAAAAAAAAAGAAACTTGGCTCCCATCCATCCCAATGAGAAATTTATCAACGGCTTTTTCCAAAATGCTTTCACTTTTACTTCCCTACAAACTGCCTACGTGTGACCTTCAACTCGGTGCACCATAAAAGCCCTTTGATCGTCGGATAATCCGCTCAGTGTTTGCTCAGAGTGTGGGACTGAACAAAGAATTGGACAATGGGAGATGGAAAGGAAATATTGACAAGGTTACAGGATTGCTTACGAGAAAGTAAATCACAATGCTGCCCGCGTGACCTGAGAAATGATTGTTTTTGTGTTAATCATTAAGCGGTTTAGTAAAGGAACACCAAAAGCAGCAAACCGGAGACCGTGAGACTAAAGCAAGCTGCAGCCAATCAAATAACTAGACGACTCACATGATTGCCGAAACACCGGAACATTCGCCAAATGATCGTTACCAGAGCAATGTGGCCGAGGTAATAGGAACACAAGAAGGTTTGTGTAGATGCTCCTCTACCCTTGCCTTTGTGTTGGCCTGCCTTGGGTTGACTGGTACCAAATACACTGCATTCATTCACTAGTGAACACCTCAAAAGTACTATGGGGGGAACATGTCAAACCAAATGGAGTGCAATGGAGTGGAACGATTTGCCGTGTTATTTGAACTGTGTTGCTGTACATTGAAGAGAAATTGCCGTAAAGACCTACATTTGCCCCATGGGCAGTGCTATATTCTTGAGGGGCAGGCATCCTCCTCCCACCCCTTTCCCTTCCCACTTGCACAGCCAGACCCCACACCCCTTTTTTAAATGAACACTAAGAGGTGCACTTTTGTGCCTCCCAAGCCCCAGGGGGGGACAGTCGTCCCGGGCCCGGTCAATTTTTTAGCTCTAGACCCCTTTAAACAATTACGGGCCCTGTCATTGGTGGTCAGCGGGTAAACCGATTGGTCGCGCCCTGTGGGTACATGTGACGTCAGTACACACGGGGCACAACCTTATAAAAGGGAGGACGCAGCGGGGAGCCAGAGGACTCATTGGGGAGCTGGAGGAAGCAGGAGGACGCAGCGGGGAGCCAGAGGACTCATTGGGGAGCTGGAGGAAGCAGGAGGATGCAGCGGGAAGCCAGAGGACTCATTGTGGATCTGGAGGAAGCAGGAGGACGCAGAGGGGGATCCGGAGGACGCAGGGGGGAGCAGGAAGCAGCGGGCCATATTATGAATACACTGGGGGAGGGCCACCAATGTTTTAGTGGGCCCTGGGCTGGCTAGCAATGTTTATGGTGGTCCTTGCCCTGGCACCAATGCAAACCTTAACCCCTGGCCACCAATGTTTTAGGGGGCCCTGGCTACAAATGTCTGTGTGTCCTTTGTACTGATGGGAGGGGCCATTGGGAGGGGCCCCGTGATTTATGATGGCAGATAGCGGGGGGGGGAGGTTTCTGCAGATCCCAGGCAGCAGGTAGGTGCAGGGAGGGAGAAAGTCCAAGTAATACTGGCACCCAAGGCAATATTACTTGGCAGAGCACCCTGCCTACATTCGGTTCTCACACCCTTTTTTAATCTGCTCCCGCGCCCCCTGTTTGCATACTCCGCCCATCAGGCACAGGGTGAAGCAATTTTAGTATCTACAGCTGCCCCCTGTTCATCCCCCAGCCAAGAGACACCTTTTTTGTACCTCAACCTAACTGACCCATTATATTGTAATGTCATAATCATCCTTGAGTTATACAGTACCCAGGGTCAGACACCCCCCGCACCATCCAAGGTGCCTCCTCCGGCCGCGTCCTCCGCCGCCGCGCACCCCTAAACCACCCTCCCCCCCCCGCAGGGGCCCCTGTCCGACGTCCTCCCCTGTGAGGAACCTGTCAGGGGAGGACATTGGAGGCCAGAGGAAGTGGCAATAGGGTCGGGTCTGGGCATTTTCCCAGTCCGACCATGACAGTACCTCCTTATTACTGGGGTGCCTAGGCAAAACTCTATGCACATAGAGAAAGAACATACTATACATACACACACAAGCCATACCCTGGTTGGAACTGAACCCACAACCCCAATGTTTAAAGACAGCAGCGATCATTTCTGTGCCAGTCCTTATCCTTATTTACCTTCCTACCTGTATCGTTCCATACAATAACCCCAAAGCAAGCCCTTGTTGTGGAACAGACACAAACTGAAGCAAAGTGCATAGGGGAGGAATGTATTTCTGTCGGTACGGATACAGAGCAATAGTCGCCACTATTTTGTGGGTCTTTCAATATTCACTTGTTTCCTTTTCATTAAAATGCAGGCTCCCAGACCTTCCTGCGAGGTTTGTTACTTGGGAGGCCCAGTACCCCCTTATATTGCAAATCCTAAAAGGGACCTTGATGGATGCTAATGCCTCGGCCGCGCATATCACTTTCCCAGCGGAACCTTTGATCTGTCAGCAGTTTTTATATCAATGTCGTATATAAAGTATAAATAGCAAAAGAGAATGAAAAGGGGGGGGCAAAATATAAACTTTAAAATCTCCTCGCCGTGAATGCAACTTTTTGTGCGTTTTCTTTCGGGTCGGAGATGCCGTAATCTTTCAACAAAAAAAAAAAGGAAGAACAAAAAAAAAAGGGGAACTTAAAATGCCAGATATTACATTATGATTCATAAGGGCGACAGCTGGAGCGAGCTGATTGGCCGCTGACCAATGGAACTTACGCTTCCTGTCACCCAGCTGCTGTGCAAAAACATGAATGACAAGGGGAATAATTGATTAGCGCCTGGCATCTCTGTCCATGTAGAAGGAATTAGAAGAGAGACGGAGGGGGGGGGGGGGGTGCAAGAAAATACAATACATTGAAAAGAATTTGGGCGAATTCTTCTTTAATATTAAACCAAATGAGAGGAAATGAGACGCATCCTCCGGTATCTCATGAACAACTGGTTGTGTACAAGAGCCTAACGAGCCAATACTTTGAGGCCATGCTTTACTTTTTAACGGACCCTGTGAAATAAATTAGGATTATGTCACCATGTGTTGTGTTTTCATTAGTTAATATATGTTATATTTCATTAGTGAATTAGTGTTCCATGTGAAACTAATTGCTTGAGGTAATGCTTTCATTATCTAGCCCTTAGTGCTTTAGCTGTTGCAGGACTACAACTCCCAGCATTCCATTCCAACTATGGGTTGGCAGAAGAGGCATGTGCCTGGGGCGCAACAATGGGGGTGGGCGCTAGGCACATACCTTTTCTGTTGCCTACCTCTGGTCCAGGCCCTTGTCCACCCACTATCCCCTTGTACTTTCCCTAGTCAATGCATGGCTCATTCATGCAGTAAAGGTGGCCATACATGGGCCGATTGTAGTTGCAGATATGGATCCCTTAGACCGATTCGGCAGCTTTTCAGCCTGTGTAGGGGCACAAACAACAGGCCTGCCCGACTGATATCTGGCCTCAGGGGCGGGCCAAGCTGACCGGGTGCCCTAGGCAACCCGGTCGGCCAACTCCGCCCCCCCCCGCGCGCCAAAGCACAGGAGGCGTTCCAGGGGGGGGCGAGGCGATTAGATCGGTCATTGCCTCCACCGCTAATGACAAGCGGCGGAGGCAATGACAAAGTAGCACTAGGGGTAGGCAGGAGAGGCTCCTGCCTGGCGCCCTTCAATCGTTGCGCCCTAGGCAGCTGCCTCTTCTGCCTACCCCTAGTTCCGGCCCTGTCTGGCCTGAAATCGGGCAGATATCGATCGGGCAGGTTAAAAAATTAGTCGGATCGGGGACCGCATCGACTGCGCCCGTTACCGTTGCTTTAATTCGATTGTTTGGCCCAAGGGCAAAACGACCGAATTAGCCTGGATTCACCCGATATCGCCCACCCGTAGGTGGGGATATCGGGAGAAGATCTGCTCGCTTGGAGACCTCGCCAAGCGAGCGGATCTTAACGTGCATGGCCACCTTAACATGCGCACAATCATTGCCACATCATGCTCACAGGGAAGGGGGCAACAAGGCCGGCCGAGTAGCCTAGGGTCTTCGGCTGGCTTGCAGGGTGCAAAAGGGTTGCACATCCTGAAAATAATGCTCTTCAGTGTTTGCAATGGGCTCTGCAGTTAAGCATGGAGATGCATTCTAAAGATGTTTTTGTTGGTTTTTGTCCAGTCATGCACAATTCAGCGCAATCAGGAGGCATGCAATAACCAGCGTGTTAAGAGTGATGATAGTTTTTACGGTTACGGGAATAAGTGCACTTGCACATAATTTGTCAAAGTTAATATGGAACAAATGACAAAGTAAAAAATCTTGATTTGGCAAAAATGGTCTCAAAAGTCAAAAACCAAGTCCCCCCCACACGCAGCACATACGTGTTCGAATGAGTGTGCGTTCAGTCGTGCTGAATATGGCGGGAGGGAAGTAAGAGACAAGAGGGTGGCAGGGGACAAAAGCACAGACAAAGGGGCACATTTACTAACCCACGAACGGGCCGAATGCGTCCGATTGCGTTTTTTTCGTAATGATCGGTAATTTTGCGATTTTTTTCGGCGTCTTTACGATTTTTGCGTAAAAACGCGAGTTTTTCGGCATCTTTACGATTTTTGCGTAAAAACGCGAGTTTTTCGCCGTCTTTACGAAAGTTGCGCAAAGTCGCGATTTTTTCGTAGCGTTAAAACTTGCGCGAAACGTCGCGCCTTTTAAGTTTTAACGCTACGAAAAAATCGCAAAAAATACGAAAAAGTCGCAAAATGTTCGTTTCCAATCGGAATTTTTCCAATTCGGATTCGAAATCGTGTCTTAGTAAATCAGTCCCTAGGGGTACGTGAAAGAGGTACGTGCTTAGCACCCCGGACTATTGCACCCTAGGCACGTGCCTCTTATGCTTACCCTTAGTTCTAGCCCTGACTTAATCAATACAAGGAGTAACATATAAAGCAATCAATAACCAATACAGGAGGTGAAGAGAGCCCTGCCCAAAAGAGCTTACACTCTACAAGGAGTAACATATAAAGCAATCAGTAACCGATACAAGAGGTGAAGAGAGCCCTGCCCAAAAGAGCTTACACTCTACAAGGAGACATACAGAGTAACATATAAAGCAATCAGTAACCGATACAAGAGGGGAAGAGAGCCCTGCCCAAAAGAGCTTACACTCTACAAGGAGTAACATATAAAGCAATCAATAACCGATACAAGAGGTGAAGAGAGCCCTGCCCAAAAGAGCTTACACTCTACAAGGAGTAACATATAAAGCAATCAATAACCGATACAAGAGGTGAAGAGAGCCCTGCCCAAAAGAGCTTACACTCTACAAGGAGTAACATATAAAGCAATCAATAACCGATACAAGAGGGGAAGAGAGCCCTGCCCAAAAGAGCTTACACTGCACAAGGAGTAACATATAAAGCAATCAATAACCGATACAAGAGGGGAAGAGAGCCCTGCCCAAAAGAGCTTACACTGTACAAGGAGTAACATATAAAGCAATCAATAACTGATACAAGAGGGGAAGAGAGCCCTGCCCAAAAGAGCTTACACTCTACAAGGAGTAACATATAAAGCAATCAATAACCGATACAAGAGGGGAAGAGAGCCCTGCCCAAAAGAGCTTACACTGTACAAGGAGTAACATATAAAGCAATCAATAACCGATACAAGAGGGGAAGAGAGCCCTGCCCAAAAGAGCTTACACTCTACAAGGAGTAACATATAAAGCAATCAATAACCGATACAAGAGGGGAAGAGAGCCCTGCCCAAAAGAGCTTACACTCTACAAGGAGTAACATATAAAGCAATCAGTAACCGATACAAGAGGTTCAGAGAGCCCTGCCCAAAAGAGCTTACACTCTACAAGGAGTAACATATAAAGCAATCAATAACCGATACAAGAGGTGAAGAGAGCCCTGCCCAAAAGAGCTTACAATCTACTAGGAGAAAAAGTTGAGACACAAGGTGTGGGAATGGGCATGACCAGAGTTGTGAGAGGTGTGCCTCCTTTGCCTTCTCTAATTCTGCCCCTGTGTGCACAGCATAGCCAATGTTGTATGAGCAGACAGAGTAAAGGTGGCCATACACGTCGCAATTATGATCTTTCCTGCGACCATTGGTCATTTCCCCCATTGATGTTCAGGGCTGAATTGGCACATATGGAGATAGAAACAATCGGGATTCTACCTCCATCTGACGCACAATTTGCTTAGGCGCCTTAGCTAAATCTTTCGTCCCATCCGGTTAACGAGATATCAATATCGGATGCTCCTGCAATATCGGTCATCTCGTCAATTTGTCATACATGCACCAAATAGCACACAAAACTAGGTTTCATCCAATAACATCAGGGCGTGTATGGTCACCTTTAGAGAGAGAAGCAGGGGGGTGATTTAGTGGGTAGAAGGTTTTGGTGATGGGTTGGCTATGCGGCGGAAGGACATTGGTAGGGGTGGTAGGGGATAGGCAATTGAGCTCCCTTGTGTTGGGTGTCTGAACCTTCTGGCCTGGTGTTGCCCAATATTATTGTTGAAGTACAAGGCACAGTCTTATTATTAGAGAAAAACTAGATCAGTCAGAAAAGTCCATGAAGAATGTTATTTCAGAGCTATCTGGATAATGGCTCCTGTACCTGTACCATCTGGAACAACCTACGTAGTTGGACTATGATTTGAGTTGTTTACATCTTGTCTTTGAGTTATGAAAAAAAACACCATTTCCAGCAGCATGCCAATAAAACAATCAACTATGCAGCTAGAACTATTTTTTCAGCTTTTGAATCCCATGATTTATGTTGCCAGTGCATAATGTTTAATCTAGGGTTACAAGGCTGAACTAACTTACAATAACATAAAACCCCATAAAATCATATATTATTCCTGAAAGATGGCCATCGAGAGAATTCAGAAGCGGCTATCATGTCTGTATCAACACCAGCAAGAAACATGTTTTGCTGTGAACAGAATTGTTGAAATATTTTACGGCACAAAATCGCAGGCAAGTTTATTGTGAGAATGAGGAATACAGCATACGAGCACTATATCTGGATTTAATAGGGCAAAACTAAGCTTAACCTTATGTGTAGAAAATCTGAGATTTGTTTTATAGATTATCACTCTCTGTTGACCCCTTGTGAAAGACTCAGACATTGTTTACACTAATATGATTTCAAAGTCAAAAACCTTGGGGGAAATAGTCTCAAATTACAAAGGAAAAATCATTGACTTGGGGAGAATGGTTCAAAATGGTTAATAACCGTGATTTGGGACAAAGGGTCTCAAATGATAAAGTCAAAAACCTTGACGTTGGGAAGTTCTCTCTTAGGGTCAATGGCTGCTATGACTTGGGCTCAAAGGGTCTCAAATGACAAAGTCAAAAACCTTGACGTTGGGAAGTTCTCTCTTAGGGTCAATGGCTGCTATGACTTGGGCTCAAAGGGTCTCAAATGACAAAGTCAAAAACCTTGACGTTGGGAAGTTCTCTCTTAAGGTAAATGACTGCTATGACTTGGGCTCAAAGGGTCTCAAATGACAAAGTCAAAAACCTTGACGTGGGGAAGTTCTCTCTTAGGGTAAATGGCTGCTATGACTTGGGCTCAAAGGGTCTCAAATGACAAAGTAAAAAACCTTGACGTTGGGAAGTTCTCTCTTAAGGTAAATGACTGCTATGACTTGGGCTCAAAGGGTCTCAAATGACAAAGTCAAAAACCTTGACGTTGGGAAGTTCTCTCTTAGGGTCAATGGCTGCTATGACTTGGGCTCAAAGGGTCTCAAATGATAAAGTCAAAAACCTTGACGTTGGGAAGTTCTCTCTTAGGGTCAATGGCTGCTATGACTTGGGCTCAAAGGGTCTCAAATGACAAAGTCAAAAACCTTGATGTGGGGAAGTTCTCTCTTAGGGTCAATGGCTGCTATGACTTGGGCTCAAAGGGTCTCAAATGGCAAAGTCAAAAACCTTGACGTGGGGAAGTTCTCTCTTAGGGTCAATGGCTGCTATGACTTGGGCTCAAAGGGTCTCAAATGATAAAGTCAAAAACCTTGACGTGGGGAAGTTCTCTTTTAGGGGTAAATGGCTGCTATGACTTGGGCTCAAAGGCTCTCAAATGGCAAAGTCAAAAACCTTGACGTGGGGAAGTTTTCTTTTAGGGTAAATGGCTTGGGATCAAAGGGTCTCAAATAACAAAGTCAAAAACCTTGACGTGGGGAAGTTCTCTCTTAGGGTCAATGGCTGCTATGACTTGGGCTCAAAGGGTCTCAAATGATAAAGTCAAAAACCTTGACGTGGGGAAGTTCTCTCTTAGGGTCAATGGCTGCTATGACTTGGGCTCAAAGGGTCTCAAATGACAAAGCCAAAAATCTTGACGTGGGGAAGTTCTCTCTTTGGGTCAATGGCTGCTATGACTTGGGCTCAAAGGCTCTCAAATGGCAAAGTCAAAAACCATGATGTGGGGAAGTTCTCTCTTAGGGTCAATGGCTGCTCTTTTAGGGTAAATGGCTTGGGCTCAAAGGGTCTCAAATAACAAAGTCAAAAACCTTGACGTGGGGAAGTTCTCTCCTAGGGTCAATGGCTGCTATGACTTGGGCTCAAAGGGTCTCAAATGACAAAGTCAAAAACCATGACGTGGGGAAGTTCTCTCTTAGGGTCAATGGCTGCTCTTTTAGGGTAAATGGCTTGGGCTCAAAGGGTCTCAAATAACAAAGTCAAAAACCTTGACGTGGGGAAGTTCTCTCTTAGGGTCAATGGCTGCTATGACTTGGGCTCAAAGGGTCTCAAATGGCAAAGTCAAAAACCTTGACGTGGGGAAGTTCTCTCTTAGGGTCAATGGCTGCTATGACTTGGGCTCAAAGGGTCTCAAATGGCAAAGTCAAAAACCTTGACGTGGGGAAGTTCTCTCCTAGGGTCAATGGCTGCTATGACTTGGGCTCAAAGGGTCTCAAATGGCAAAGTCAAAACCTTGACGTGGGGAAGTTCTCTCTTAGGGTCAATGGCTGCTATGACTTGGGCTCAAAGGGTCTCAAATGGCAAAGTCAAAAACCTTGACGTGGGGAAGTTCTCTCTTAGGGTCAATGGCTGCTATGACTTGGGCTCAAAGGGTCTCAAATGGCAAAGTCAAAAACCTTGACGTGGGGAAGTTCTCTCTTAGGGTCAATGGCTGCTATGACTTGGGCTCAAAGGGTCTCAAATGATAAAGTCAAAAACCTTGACGTGGGGAAGTTCTCTTTTAGGGTTAAATGGCTGCTATGACTTGGGCTCAAAGGCTCTCAAATGGCAAAGTCAAAAACCTTGACGTGGGGAAGTTCTCTTTTAGGGTAAATGGCTTGGGATCAAAGGGTCTCAAATAACAAAGTCAAAAACCTTGACGTGGGGAAGTTCTCTCTTAGGGTCAATGGCTGCTATGACTTGGGCTCAAAGGGTCTCAAATGATAAAGTCAAAAACCTTGACGTGGGGAAGTTCTCTCTTAGGGTCAATGGCTGCTATGACTTGGGCTCAAAGGGTCTCAAATGACAAAGCCAAAAATCTTGACGTGGGGAAGTTCTCTCTTTGGGTCAATGGCTGCTATGACTTGGGCTCAAAGGGTCTCAAATGATAAAGTCAAAAACCTTGACGTGGGGAAGTTCTCTCTTAGGGTCAATGGCTGCTATGACTTGGGCTCAAAGGGTCTCAAATGACAAAGTCAAAAACCTTGACGTGGGGAAGTTCTCTTTTAGGGTTAAATGGCTGCTATGACTTGGGCTCAAAGGCTCTCAAATGGCAAAGTCAAAAACCTTGACGTGGGGAAGTTCTCTTTTAGGGTAAATGGCTTGGGATCAAAGGGTCTCAAATAACAAAGTCAAAAACCTTGACGTGGGGAAGTTCTCTCCTAGGGTCAATGGCTGCTATGACTTGGGCTCAAAGGGTCTCAAATGACAAAGTCAAAAACCATGACGTGGGGAAGTTCTCTCTTAGGGTCAATGGCTGCTCTTTTAGGGTAAATGGCTTGGGCTCAAAGGGTCTCAAATAACAAAGTCAAAAACCTTGACGTGGGGAAGTTCTCTCTTAGGGTCAATGGCTGCTATGACTTGGGCTCAAAGGGTCTCAAATGACAAAGTCAAAAACCATGACGTGGGGAAGTTCTCTCTTAGGGTCAATGGCTGCTATGACTTGGGCTCAAAGGGTCTCAAATGATAAAGTCAAAAACCTTGACGTGGGGAAGTTCTCTCCTAGGGTAAGTGACAGCTACTTGTCACAGCTACTAAAATAGACAATGCTGATCATTTACTGATAATTGTCTCTACGTGTGTTTTAGCAGAGGCAATTCTCAGTATGGTCTATGGCAGGGGATTTTCTGGTCTTTAGTAGCCGTGACAAGTAGCTGCTACTAAGTAGCTCTGTGTGTCTCTACCCTGAAACCTCCCCTGGGAATCGTCTAGTGGTGCTATCAAGATTTTTTGGAGATCTTTACAATATGTGGACAAATTTCACGTTGCTTCTACTTTTTAAGGAGTGTAATGTAAGAGAAAACATTTTTTCTTGACCATGTATCCCCCCTTTAATGTACAAAAAGCACCCCATGCTTGCACCAACATCAGCAGCTGTATGAAAGGGTGGTTTCCATGATATCCCAGTAAGAGGAGATGCTCTGTAGTGGGCAGGATTTTCCTGCTAGTTGGCACATGTGTGGAACATTCAGCCCTTCCACCTGCACCCCTTGTACTGCTTAGCTAAACAGGGTGTTAGGAGTCAGAGTGCAGGTTGCAGATGGCGGGATGATTAAGATCAAATCAGCTTAGGCGCACTGGCTAATTAACCCAGACTGACAGAGCTGTGGGCATTGCAGTGTTTTTACTGCTGCTTAAACGTTTGCACATGGAATTAATTCCCGTGGCCGGCTCTGAATCTGAACAATTACACTGTGTGGGGGCGTTAAGCTATGGGAAGCGTTATAGCACCAAGATGTATTTCCCCCACCCAATACTGGAAGAGGAAGGGATGCCCAAACCATTGTCTATACCCACATAGGTTTATTAGTTCCACTGCAATGCAGGTATTAATTCATCTAATTAGTTGATCCAGGGACTGGTCCGATTGCCATCTTGGAGTCAGGAAGGAATTGTTTCCCCTCTGGGGCAAATTAGAGAGGCTTCAGATGGGGTTTTTTCCTTCCTCTGGATCAACTAGCAGTTAGGCAGGTTATATATAGGCATTATGGTTGAACGTGATGGACGTACGCCTTTTTTCAACCTACCTTACTACTACTACTAAATGTAGTGTCTGTAGACACAGGAGTGGACACCAATGATGAATGCAGATCAAGACCTATTTTTATTTCATTCTATGATCGTTGGCCTGTCCTTTGGGTACAGATCCATAGGGCACAATCAGACCAATTAACATTTGCCACTGACCCCAGCAACCAGAAACCAGACTTTCACAGTAAGTTATTCTTATCTTATTACATACACTATGATTCCATTGAGACCCTCTTCTATCCATCTTTCAGGGTTTTCATTCAAACCAGTGCCTGGTTACTAAACCTAGGGGAACCAGTTTAAATTCCAAACAAAAGAGTTGAAATAACTAAAATAAAAAATAAAAATGACGGTCATTTGTTCTTTGAATTCCAAAGTCTATATAATATCTATCTGACTTTTGGGTAAGGAGTACGGTCCCCCCTTATCCATGTCCAAGTATCGCACTACTTTACTATCCCATTAACTTAGAAGCTGTACAACTCACTTCCATATGAGACTCCATAAGGAAAAAAGTCTCCACCAAGTATAACTAAGATTCCTTAGGAATTTTGTTCTAATAGAAAACTCACGTTAAATCCCGTTGGACCCTGGGCAAATGCCCATCTTGCCCGTTTATTAAAACAGCCCCGTAGGGAGACCGGCCTCTTCACTTTACCTCCGATTTAGAACCAAGGGCTGAGCAGATAGTTGCCCCTCTCTGTTCCCAAGGTGAACGTTCCGGTTACATCTGTGAAAGGCCATGTTTAACTTATAGTCCTACCAGTAGCACCACCCGAGACAAGGTGGCCCCATGGCAGAAACCCCTGTTTTTGTGCAGGCATGTATCACTGGTGGAAAAGGGCAGTGATTTGCCATTGGAGGACTTGGCAGACTTTGCCATAGTCTTATGTAGACATCAGTTCTGATAGGTAGGCAAATACGTTCCTCTCAATCCCTATGCACATCACAATATTCCATTTCATCCGATTCCAAATCCTTTTCTCTTGGGTAAATTCCAATACCGATTTCCAATGCTGTGATTTCTCTTTAAGGAGTCAGCCTAGTCTGAATATGTATAATAAAAATAAACATATGGTTAAATTCAATCACAGCACTGAAGTCTCGCTGGTCTGTTTTCCATCTCCAAATTACTCAGCCCGATGACTGCATCCTGACCCATGTTACAATTCTATCATGTTCATTATAATTATAATTTCAGGTACAGAGCCCTTAAGTCCTCAGCAGCATTACATATTTTGTGAGTGATCTGGAAATATTCCTCTAGCTGATACTGTAATAGTCAGGAATATGGAATGGTTCTCTTGGTATTTGTGTTGGAACAGGAAGAATAAATAGTGGCATTTGGTGAACTGTGAAGGCGGCCATATGTCAACTACTTACAGACCTAATAGCTAAATCAAACCTACTTTTTCTTCACCAAGTTCCCCTCCAGGCCATAATTCTGCCTTAAGCTCTTTCTTTAACCCCTTAACAAACACAGAGGTCTCAACTTAGTGGCAACATGAGCAAAGTTTGAACTCGATCAATAACAATGGCCGATCCATCCAGTTAGCAAAGAAAGGACACTCAGCAATTAGTGAACCAGCGAGCAAGGGTTTTGTGTAATAAATGAAATGTAGGTGTTTTACAGCTGCAAGGAAAGCTAAGGTGGTGGGTCTCCATGGGAGGAGAAGGTGAAACTTTCTTCTATTAAATTGGACTTTAGGATTGTAATACAGAAAAGGCATAGATATGAGAATTGGTTCATTTATTTTGAAAGTGCAGTCTGGGGGAGAACAACATTGACCCAGTCTGGGATAGAAATCATGGTTATGGTGGCAACTAGGCCCTGGGATCTATGGAGCCACCAGTATACAAGAAAATGAGATTCCCTATGGCAGCTATCCCCAACCTTTTATACTCATGAGCCACATTTGAATGGAAAAGGTGTTGGGGAGCAACACAAGCATGGAAAAAGTTCCTGGGGGTGCACATAAGAGCTATTATTGGCTATTTGGTAGCCCCTATGTGGACTGGCAGCCTATAGAAGGCTCTGTTTGGCTTTGTACTGGGTTTTTTATGCAACCAAAACTTGCCCAAAAGCCTGGAATTCAAAAATAAGCAGCTGCTTTGAGGCCCCTGGGAGCAACATCCAAGGAGTTGGGGAGCAACATGTTGCCCCCAGGGGCGATTCTGGACATATCGCCGCCTGAGGCGGCTCCTGGATGCCGCCCCCCCCCTCCCCCCGCTCCCCAGCGCTTACCTTCTGAGCGCAGGAGCGGGTCCGGGGGCGGTGAGATCGCTAGTGCAGAGAGCGCAATTGCGCTCTCTGCACTAGAAGAGCCGAATTTCCGGTTTAAAAACCGGAAATTCGGCTCTTAAAGTTACCAGGAGCGGCTTTTTGGGGCGCTTTTGCCGCCTGAGGCGAGTTTCTCAACTCGCCTAATGGCAGAAGCGCCCCTGGTTGCCCCTGAGCCACTTGTTGGGGATCACTGCCCTAGGAAAAAAAGCTTTAGTATGTAGCTGGAGGGGGATGGAATTATGAACTGACTTAGGTCTTTGGTGGAGCTTAGGCAGGACCTGCACCTAATTTCTAGGCCCACAAATTTTAAGCTGCCCCCCAGATAAAACAAAATAGCCAATTAAAATATCAAATAGGCTCTGTAGCTGATTAAGCAGTGTGCAGAGGTGCCAGGCAGGAAAGTTTTGCACATAATTTGGACGATGAGTGGGTTTTCAAAGTATCAAACTGCCGGTTGTTGGATTGGGCAAGCTTTGCTATGAAACCCCACTATGAAAACCCACCAAGCTTTTAACTGCATTTTCTACTGAGAAAGCTCCACAGCATTCACACCTCTGTGAGTTTCAGATGTCACCTTTCTGAAAAGTTACATAGTGCCATTGTGATTGGATTAGTGGAAGAGTATATATGCTGAGGACTTCCCATACCAGTCAGTTGAACTGAAGAAGCTGCTCGGATGATCCTGAGCTTCTCTTTTTCTATTGAGCTTCTCTTTGTCTATTGAGCTTCTCTTTTTCTATTGAGCTTCTCTTTTCCTAGCCCAGTATTCAGTAATAGGAGTGCCAAGTGCATGCTGGATATTGTACTTTTATATACAAGGGAGCTTCAGCCAGGGAGCGAGGTGTGAACTTTGTCTTGGGTGGCAAGGTGCCCCTTGTCAACAGAAATTCAGCTCCTTTGCACTAGTGATGTGGCCCCCTCTCAACCTCATCATGGGCGTACCCCAGTTATCATAGGGCCAGCTGCATAGGTTTAATTAAAACCACAGTAATCGGCATTGTCCTGGGAGGCACACATTAATCACCAGGGTGTCTCCAAAGGGGGGTGCTAGGAATGACCAGCGCTTCCAGGCACGAGAGGGCTAGGAGCGGACTATTTTTGTGCTACGTTTGAAATGGCTTTTGGTTGTTTTTTGACTTGCTGTGTGATTGTATTTGGCTGGTCTGGCACACTAGGAAGTATGTACCGAACAATGTACCATTAGGCAACCTAATTATCGAGCAGGTTACAATGTAATTTGTTTTAGTCAATGTGGGTGCAAATGGCTTCATTTACAATGTGCGGCTGCACAGCACCTGAGATGGTTCCAAGACACCAAGGCAGGTGTTAATTCTGAGGCTCCTTTGCATCTGTGCACCCTTAACTTTGCTATTTGTGTATTATTTATTAGTGATGGGCAAAAAGTTTCGCCAGGCATGGATTCGTGGCGAATTTCCGCGTTTCGCCATTGGCGGATTGTTTCGCGAAACGGATGAAAAATTTCGCCGCGGAAAAATTCGCCGCACGTCCAAAAATTGTCGCCGGCGTCAAAAAAGAATAGTCGCGGGCGACAAAATAATAGCCGCGGGCGACGAAACAAGAGCCGCGCGACGAAACAATAGCCGCGCGACAAAATAATAGCTGCGGGCGACGAAATAATAGCCGCGCGACAAAACAATAGCCGCGGGCGACGAAACACGAGCCACGCGCGACGAAATAATAGCCGCGCGACAAAACAATAGCCGCGGGCGACGAAACAAGAGCCGCGCAACGAAACAAGAGCCGCGGGCGACGAAATAATAGCTGCGCGACAAAACAATAGCCGCGGGAGACGAAACAATAGCCGCGCAACAAAATAATAGCCACGGGCGACAATTTTTTTTGTCGCACGACATTTTCGACGTTTCGCGAATTTTTCGCCGTTTCGCGGATCTTTTCAAAGATTCGCGCATTTTTCGGCGAAGCGAAACGGAACAGATTCGCTCATCACTATTATTTATATTAGGGGTCCCCAACTTTTTTTTTACCCGTGAGCAACATTCAAATGTAAAAAGAGTTGGGGAGCAACACAAGCATGAAAAAGGTTATTTGATAGCCCCTATGTGGACTTGAAGCCTATAGAAGGCTCTGTTTGGCTTTACACTGGGTTTTATGCAACCAAAACTTGCCTCCAAGCCAAGTATTGAAAAAATAAGCACCTACTTTGAGGCCACTGGAGCAACACCCAAGGGGTTGGGGAGCAACATATTGCCCCTGAGCCACTGGTTGGGGATCACTGATGTATGTACTGCTCCAATGAGCAAGTTCCAAGGAATGTGAATTAATATTCCAATTTTGCCTCTATTTTCCAGCTAAGTGTGTCCACGGGATCCGTCTTTCATCGTTAGGAAAACGTGAACCATTCCCCGGTTCTCAGGTGTGCCCCATAGAACCCGCAGCACCGCAGCATAAATAAAACATCAAATCAGATCTTTTCTGCAGCGCATTTCAGTAGGTACGGTTTGGCTGGTATGTTAAATATTTCCTAAGGATTTAACGAGTGAAAAAAATCTCCATTTCGGTTTTTAGAAAAGCCTTTTAGTAACGTCCCGTGACTCACGCGGCTAAGGGACATTGAAGAACCAGTTATTTGTGAAGTGTAATTTGGTTCAAGGTAGCCATGCCACACACTGGCCCTGTGTTGTTGGGATGTGGAGCTGCCTGCTATGAACAAGACTAATCCTCACAGAACCACGGCAGGAATAAAACTGACAAAGTTCTACTCTATAACCCAAGTGGAATTAAAGGAACGGTGCGTGAACCGTGCATACAGAATATAGGGGGTTTATATTCCTAGGAAAAAAGGGAGCATACACCCAGTCACGGTTGGCTGAAATGAAAGGCAAATGTGGATAATCATGGGCTTTATGGTTATTTATGCTGCTCCAAATATATGAATAATGTACACAAAACCAAAATACATATCCCTATATTTCCCTCTGCATAAAACTCCTACTGAAATGACTTATTCCTCAATAAACAGGCCCTACCCCTTCTGTATTGTACACAGACACATCGTTATTGTGGCTGAATAAAGTGGCCTGTCCAGCCTAATTCTTATTAATCGTGACTTGGAACGGGGACAAAGTGTCTCCATCTAATGGGGCTTAAATGCCTAAAGCATAAAATGGGTAAAAAGAACTGCATGTGTAGCGCGTGGTGAAAATTTTTCAACTTACCCATTTATGTGGTGAAAGGTCACATGATTGTAAGGATTTGGATTCGGTTCGGCTAGGACTATCCGAATCCTGCCGGTGCATCCCTACATTAGGGTTCTTTGTTACTGACCTAGGAACATCATGGGAAGATTTTCCCCAGATCTTCAGGTCTAGAGGCCCCTCTTAGGGGCATATATATTATAGTGTGTAAGTCAACATCATCTTTGCTTTTGTTTTCTTACTTATAGGTGACCATTCTAATTGTTGATTGGTCAGGCGATGTTGGCTTACACTATAATCAATATGTCTTTGCCTTTTCTGGGTACACCAGGCTTTCCTGTTTCTTGTTCTTGTCACGTGGAGGCATTAAATGCTCCCAAACAGCACTATATCTGCCCTTCTGATGTGTAATATAAGCAAGCCAAAATTTCACAGCAATCTCCCTATCTTAGATAACAGCGACATAGAATTGATAGGTAGTATTCTCACTGGAGCATCATATTGCACCTAATTACCCTTGGGCTGGTTATGGAGTCTTATAAAGGTCTACATACACATTAAACATGAAATATAAATCACAATTTTCCAGATAATTTGGAATATTTGAGTGTATAAAGCCTTCTTTATTGTTCTTCCTGTACTATCTATCCATGGTCACTAGGGCTGTTGCTATGCTTGCTGTTTATAGGAAATATTAGACATATCTCAGTAAAGCAGTGCTTCTCGGACTTTTTTTCCCTTGGAAGTGCAACCTTTCATTAGAGCCCTCCTTGGTTTAGGAGGTAATGGATCCCTTATCCAGAAAGTGCAAATTGAACCTTCACCCGCACACCCTTAGGTCTCCAACAGTCACTCACCGCTCGGTGCACCATGCTCAAGGGGATCGGCACCCCCTCCACAGACTCCAAATGAACAAATGGCAGTGGCACTCAAGAGCTTCAAACGGGACTTAGCCCTTAAAATTCTTTATTGCGGAAAAAAATGCAACGTTTCGAGGCAAGAACCACCCCTTTGTAAACCCATTATCCAGAAAGCTCCAAATTACGGAAAGCCTGTCTTCCATAGACTTCATTTTAATCAAATAATTCAGAATTTTAAAACTGATTTCCTTTTTCTCTGTAATAATAAAACAGTACCTGTACTTGATCCCAACTAAGATATAATTACCCCTTATTGGGGCAGAACAGCCCTATTGGGTTTATTTAATGGTTAAATGATTCCCTTTTCTCAGTAATAATAAAACAGTACCTGTACTTGATCCCAACTAAGATATAATTACCCCTTATTGGGGGCAGAACAGCCCTATTGGGTTTATTTAATGGTTAAATGATTCCCTTTTCTCTGTAATAATAAAACAGTACCTGTACTTGATCCCAACTAAGATATAATTACCCCTTATTGGGGCAGAACAGCCCTATTGGGTTTATTTAATGGTTAAATGATTCCCTTTTCTCTGTAATAATAAAACAGTACCTGTACTTGATCCCAACTAAGATATAATTACCCCTTATTGGGGGCAGAACAGTCCTATTGGGTTTATTTAATGGTTAAATGATTCCCTTTTCTCTGTAATAATAAAACAGTACCTGTACTTGATCCCAACTAAGATATAATTACCCCTTATTGGGGACAGAACAGTCCTATTGGGTTTATTTAATGGTTAAATTATTCCCTTTTCTCTGTAATAATAAAACAGTACCTGTACTTGATCCCAACTAAGATATAATTACCCCTTATTGGGGCAGAACAGTCCTATTGGGTTTATTTAATGGTTAAATGATTCCCTTTTCTCTGTAATAATAAAACAGTACCTGTAGACTTAAGGTAGGAGATCCAAATTATGGAAAGACCCCTTATCCAGAATCCCCTTGGTCCAGAGCATTCTGGATAACGGGTTCTATACCTGTACAGGAAAACATTGTTGTATCAGCCTTCGTTTCAAGAATATCTTGGATTTATAAAGGTTTTCACCCCACATCTTACCCTAATTTACCTTCAAGCTGGGATTTCAGGTGTATTTAGAAGAGGGAAAAAGACATTCTTCTCAAATCTCACATGAACTGCTCTTCAGGATGAAGCCCTTGTCAATGCTCGCAGCCCCAAAGTTCCCCAAACCACTACAGTAGAGCCAGTAATACAGCAATGGATGTAATATTATTATGAGCCATGCAGACACAGGGAGAACATACAGTAAACCAACACGTTGCGCCCCAACCCCTTGGATGTTGCTCTCAGTGCCCCCAAACCAGGTAGTTATTTTTGAATTCCTGACTTGGGGGCAAGTTTTGGTTGAATAAAAACAAGATTTCCTACCAAATAAAGCCCCTGTAAGCTGATAGGGTGCATAGAGGCTGCCTTATAGCCAATCACAGCCCTTATTTGGCTCCTCCATGAACTTGTGTTGCTCTCCAAGTCTTTTTACTTTTGACTGTGGCTCACGAGTAGGAAAGGTTGGGGACCCCTGCATTAAGATAATGACTATGAGTCCTGTACTTGGACTTCATGTGTTTCATGGAGATTTTCCTGGCAATAATAAAAAGCCAACAAAGGAAACAGCTAATATTTCCAGGCCTAGGGGTACAACATTTTGTCTGGGGAGCGTTGAGTGAATCTGTTCTGTTTTGGTTCGGCAAAAAAATTTGCAGAGCTACCCAACAATTTGCAAAATGGTGAAAAATTCACAAAATGCGGCCATTTTGCAGCGCACTACTTTTTTTGGTGCAACCATGCCTATTTTTGTCACGACTGCACCTAATTCGGCGCAACTTTTTTTTGACGTGCAAGGAATTTTTTCACACAAATTTTTGCTACACAATTTGCCGATGGCGATATCCAAAAATTAGCTGCGAATCCATGCCTGGTGAAAAAATTTGCTCATCGCTAGTCTGGGGTCCTTCTTGACCCCTAAAGCCATTACATTGTAGACCTGTGTTATTTCTGTTATAACCTCGCCGCTTGCAACTCTCCTGCAGGTGCCCCCACCGGCCACATCCCCCCCACAGGGGCCCCCCTAACCCCCCTACAGGGTCCCCCATCCGACGTCCTCCCCTGAGCGGGCGTCGGCAAGGGTCGGGTCTGGGCCAGGATTTTTCCCAGTGTCCCGGCAGCCCAGTCCGACCCTGCTGACCTTACATAGCAAGGCTTCAATAAAACATCTTCTTTACTTGAAAATTCACTAGTTATTGAAATATATTGAATTGTTGAACTATTTTAAGTAGGCTAGTCTTCTGAATTAATGACCTGCTGCACAAAAATGGAAAAAAACATAAACAGTTATGTATTTATATATTCTTCCATTGTTCATTCTTCTTCAGCAACCTCATTGGGCCATCCTATTAACCCACTAGTCACTGTTAACTATGTTAATATAATAGCTGAATGTTTATTAGGTCATTGTGACAAACTAAATGTATCCCTAGGGGAACGTTAAGATGTATATATTATGTTAACTCATATCTGATTGGTTGCTATGGGATAATGCCCAGGTGCAAATTTGCCCAGTGTTAATAAATGAGCCTGACTTTGTGTCACTTCGTCCAACTGGATCTCCCATGGCGGTGTGACTACCCACTACCCATTGCACGGATGTTACATACAAATAAACATGTGGACATACCAAGGCAGTCTGAGCTAGCGTGACCTTCTATACAAGCACCCGTGCCCATAGTATGTTTTATCCCACTACATTGCCAGAGAAGAGTCGCAACTAAAAAAAACCACCTAGTGCAGCGGTTCTCAACCTGTGGGTCGGGACCCCTTTGGGGGTCGAACAGCCCTTTCACAGGGGTCGCCTAAGACCATTGGAAAACACATATTTCCCAATGGGCTTAGGAATAATTTTATGGTTGGGGGTCACCACAACATGAGGAACTGTATTAAAGGGTCGCGGCATTAGGAAGGTTGGGAACCACTGATCTAGGGTGATGTTACCGTCAAGGAATCCCCCATGGACATTGCTTTGTATTAGCAGAGTCGTTTCTAACGGCGCCCGCTTTATACATACCTCGCTCACATTCTTTACCAAAAGGATATGACCAATGTTTAGTCACACAGATTAATGGTGAAGTCAAAGCAATCCTCATGTTAAAAAGCCACAGAAAATAGAGGAAATTCTTACCCTATTACATGTGTTAGTAAAAATGACGCATAAAAAAAAAAAGGTTCCAAAATGTCTGGCCAATATTACTTTGAATCATAGTCCCCCATATTATGAAAGTGGGTTCCATACATTGGACATACAGAGTAACATATAAAGCAATCAATAACCGATACAAGAAGTGAAGAGAGCCCTGCCCAAAAGAGCTTACACTCTACAAAGGCCCCCGATAATGATGCACTTGTTGGACCGGGGACTTCATTCCCATTAGGAAACAATCTGTATAGGTACCAAGCTTTCCTTTCCTAACTTACAATGCATTAGAAACAGAAGGAGAGGCACTTGATGAAGGGAAATGTATATACAGGTATGGGACCTGTTATCCAGAATGCTTGGGACCTGGGGTTTTCCGGATAAGGGATCTTTCCATAATTTGAATCTCCATAACTTAAACATTCTGGATAACGGGTCCTATACCTGTACTGTTTTATTATTACAGAGAAAAGGGAATCATTTAACCATTAAATAAACCCAATAGGGCTGTTCTGCCCCCAATAAGGGGTAATTATATCTTAGTTGGGATCAAGTACAGGTACTGTTTTATTATTACAGAGAAAAGGGAATCATTTAACCATTAAATAAACCCAATAGGGCTGTTCTGCCCCCAATAAGGGGTAATTATATCTTAGTTGGGATCAAGTACAGGTACTGTTTTATTATTACAGAGAAAAATGAAATCATATTTAAAAATTAGAATTATTTGCTTATAATGGAGTCTATGGGAGACAGGCTTTCCATAATTCGGAGCTTTCTGGATAACGGGTTTCCGGATAAGGGATCCCATACCTGTATATATATATATATATATATATATATAATGATATGATGTGAATATATTAGCGACTGTGGGACCCATTCAGGAGGTCGGCTAATGGCACTGATGGAAAGCAGCTTGGGTTAAAGTGATTTAAGTAAAGCTTGCACTTTTTTTTTTTTTTTCTAACAAGGGAGTTCTATTTATGACTTGGCAGGGACAGAGGGACGGCTTTAGATTCGGAGCAGAAACGACCTCTGGCAATGAGGAAATGAGGCTCGCAGTCTTGTTTTTCATGAATGGAGAAAGCTGCTTAACTGACTTTCTTGTTTTCCTTTTCTCTTATTCATTAACTCAAGTCCCACCTTAATGCCTTACAAGGAAGTGGGTTTCCTGGCAGCCGCTCAAGTATCTGTTTGATGTCGGAACCCTTTTATTTGCTAAAAAGCATCTTTTTTTCTTCCAGCCTTGTCCTGCAAATTGGGAACAGTCCTTTCTGTGTCTATCTAGGTAATAATTAGTCCAGCTGTTGTTGGACTACAACTCCCGGCATGCATTATCCGCTGCCAAGGGGATTCCTACACATGGGAAACCATAAGGATATTAGGTCACTTATTATCATTATTAACATTTATTTATAAAGCGCCAACATATCCCGCAGCGCTGTACAATAAGTGGGTTACATACATTGGACATACAGAGTAACATATAAAGCAATCAATAACCGATACAAGAGGTGAAGAGAGCCCTGCCCAAAAGAGCTTACACTCTACAAGGAGTAACATATAAAGCAATCAATAACCGATACAAGAGGTGAAGAGAGTCCTGCCCAAAAGAGCTTACACTCTACAAGGAGTAACATATAAAGCAATCAATAACCGATACAAGAGGTGAAGAGAGTCCTGCCCAAAAGAGCTTACACTCTACAAGGAGTAACATATAAAGCAATCAATAACCGATACAAGAGGTGAAGAGAGTCCTGCCCAAAAGAGCTTACACTCTACAAGGAGAAAGAAAGACACAAGGTGTGGCACTTACATTGCTAGAGTATAAGCTTAGTGTTTCAGCACCCAAAATGTCACCCAAAAAAGTGACCCTTGGCTTATACTGGTATGGGACCCATTATCCAGAATGCTGGTGACCTGGGGTTTTCCAGATAAGGGATCTTTCCATAATTTGGATCTACATACCTTAGGTCTACTAAAAGATAATTTAAACATTAAATGAACCCAATAGGCTTGTTCTGCCCCCAATAAGGGGTAATTATATCTTAGTTGGGATCAAGTACAGGTACTGTTTTATTATTACAGAGAAAAGGGAATCATTTAACCATTAAATAAACCCAATAGGGCTGTTCTGCCCCCAATAAGGGGTAATTATATCTTAGTTGGGATCAAGTACAGGTACTGTTTTATTATTACAGAAAAAAGGGAATCATTTAACCATTAAATAAACCCAATAGGGCTGTTCTGCCCCAATAAGGGGTAATTATATCTTAGTTGGGATCAAGTACAGGTACTGTTTTATTATTACAGAGAAAAGGGAATCATTTAACCATTAAATAAACCCAATAGGGCTGTTCTGCCCCCAATAAGGGGTAATTATATCTTAGTTGGGATCAAGTACAGGTACTGTTTTATTATTACAGAGAAAAGGGAATCATTTAACCATTAAATAAACCCAATAGGGCTGTTCTGCCCCCAATAAGGGGTAATTATATCTTAGTTAGGATCAAGTACAGGTACAGGTAAAGATCCCTTATCCGAAAAACCCCAGGTCCCGAGCATTCTGCATAATAGGTCCCATACCTGTAATTGTTTGGCTTCATCTTGATATATTTGCAGATCATCTGACTGAGGAGGGCACATATTGTTTGGATTTAATAGTTTTTAGAGACACTATTGTCCTGCATTTAAGAGGGGCCTGGATGGGTTCTTGAACAAGCACAGTACCCAAGGCTATTGTGATACTAATACCTACAGTTAGTATTAGTGTTTGTATATATAGTTTGTGTATGTGAGTGGATAGATTGGTAAGTGTAGGCTGTGGGTGCTGGGTTTACTTGGATGGGATGAACTTGATGGACTATGTAACTATGCATTATGGGACCATCTTTAGAATGAAATATCTAGACCATAGCAAACACTAATAATATACATAATAGACTGGGGCTCTGCTCCACCTCCAGTATGCAGCTCCATCTGGACTTGAAGCTTCTGGATCTGAGGCCAAAGCCCTCACAATCCCTATTATCAGCACTGTTTCCCTTCGAGCATTAAATCAGTGAAATGTACACTCTTTGTCAAATAAAGGCCATTTAGCTACTCTTTTACTAACGGGCATTTTTTTAAAATATAACCCATTAGCCTATAACTAAGGACATGCTTCTTCGGCCAGGGGAGTATCTGAATAGAAAGTTACTCTCAGTCCATGAAAATACTTGGGCTCGGCGCCAAGGTAGCTCGTTAACCACAATGGGAGAAAGGAAGAGCCGGCATTATTGGGTGGAACAGGTGCATGGCCGAGCTAAGGCAAATTATCCAAAGCCCCGTTCCTACATAGCTGTGCATATTTCTTGCTGGGAGTCATGGGTCACAGTTTATTCAGATTTTGTTCATGCCATAACTATTGCATTCCTCAGAAAAGCAGCTGATGTTCACATGAAGCCCAGCTCAAACTGTAGGAAGACAAAGAAATACTTCAGTGTTTTCCATCATACAAGGACATCAGCCTCAATGGATTATTAAAGGGATTCTTTTATGATTTCTATGGGGTAATTTTTATTTCTAAATTATACTTTTACATAGCAAATAATTCACTCTGCCATTTCCAATTTTTATTCTTTAACCAACAAATGTATTTGTAGCTGTAATATTGGTGTGTAGGCGCCATCTCAGTGCATTGTGCCTGAGTCTGAGCTTTCAGCCAGCGCTACACATTAGAACTGCTTTCAGCTAACCTATTCTTTCTCCTACTCCCATGTAACTGGAGGAGTCCCAAGCCGGACTTGGATTTCGTACTATTGAGTGCTATTCTGATACCTACTGGGAGCTGCTATCTTGCTCCCTTCCCATTGTTCTGCTGATCGGCTGCTGGGGGTGAGGGGGGGGGGGTATCACTCCAACTTGCAGCGCAGCAGTAAAGTGTGCCTGAGTCTGAGCTTTCAGCCAGCGCTACACATTAGAACTGCTTTCAGCTAACCTATTGTTTCTCCTACTCCCATGTAACTGGAGGAGTCCCAAGCCGGACTTAGATTTCTTACTACTGAGTGCTATTCTGATACCTACTGGGAGCTGCTATCTTGCTCCCTTCCCATTGTTCTGCTGATCGGCTGCTGGGGGGGAGGGGGGGGGATATCATTCCAACTTGCAGCGCAGCAGTAAAGTGTGCCTGAGTCTGAGCTTTCAGAAGGAGCCAGCGCTACACATTAGAACTGCTTTCAGCTAACCTATTGTTTCTCCTACTCCCATGTAACTGGAGGAGTCCCAAGCCGGACTTGGATTTCTTACTATTGAGTGCTATTCTGATATCTACTGGGAGCTGCTATCTTGCTCCCTTCCCATTGTTCTGCTGATCGCTGCTGGGGGTGAGGGGGGGATATCACTGCAACTTGCAGCGCAGCAGTAAAGTGTGCCTGAGTCTGAGCTTTCAGAAGGAGCCAGCGCTACACATTAGAACTGCTTTCAGCTAACCTATTGTTTCTCCTACTCCCATGTAACTGGAGGAGTCCCAAGCCGGACTTGGATTTCTTACTATTGAGTGCTATTCTGATACCTACTGGGAGCTGCTATCTTGCTCCCTTCCCATTGTTCTGCTGATCGGCTGCTGGGGGTGAGGGGGGGATATCACTCCAACTTGCAGCGCAGCAGTAAAGTGTGACTGAAGTTTATCAGAGCACAAGTCACATGGCTGTAGCACCGTGGGAAATAAAAAGTTATATGTAAAGTTAATTATAAATACACAAGCTTTATAAGCACACATATCATTAACTGCCCTGCAAACATAACACAATGAAAGGACTGTCCTATTAAATGACACAACTAAAACAGCTAGTACAGGTATTTGGAAACCATTTATCCAGAAAGCTCTAAATTACAGGAAGGCCATCTACTTTGTATTATAAACTCTATTTTTTATCAATTAATATGATGTTTAAATATCATTTTATTTTTCTCTGTAATAATAAAACAGTGCTGGATCCTAACTAAGATATAATTACCCCTTATTGGGGCAGAACAGCCCTATTGGGTTTATTTAATGGTTAAATGATCCCCTTTTCTCTGTAATAATAAAACAGTACCTGTACTTGATCCCAACTAAGATATAATTACCCCTTATTGGGGCAGAACAGCCCTATTGGGTTTATTTAATGGTTAAATGATTCTCTTTTCTCTGTAATAATAAAACAGTACCTGTACTTGATCCCAACTAAGATATAATTACCCCTTATTGGGGGCAGAACAGCCCTATTGGGTTTATTTAATGGTTAAATGATTCCCTTTTCTCTGTAATAATAAAACAGTACCTGTACTTGATCCCAACTAAGATATAATTACCCCTTATTGGGGCAGAACAGCCCTATTGGGTTTATTTAATGGTTAAATGATTCCCTTTTCTCTGTAATAATAAAACAGTACCTGTACTTGATCCCAACTAAGATATAATTACCCCTTATTGGGGGCAGAACAGCCCTATTGGGTTTATTTAATGGTTAAATGATTCCCTTTTCTCTGTAATAATAAAACAGTACCTGTACTTGATCCCAACTAAGATATAATTACCCCTTATTGGGGCAGAACAGCCCTATTGGGTTTATTTAATGGTTAAATGATTCCCTTTTCTCTGTAATAATAAAACAGTACCTGTACTTGATCCCAACTAAGATATAATTACCCCTTATTGGTGTCAAAACAATCCTGTTGGGTTATGCTAAAGTTTAACTGATTTTAATAGACTCAAGGTATAGAGATCCAAATTATAGACAGAGCCCTTAACTGGATAACTAATTATTAGCAAATCTTTCCTGTTTTGCTTTGCCAAAAAATTTGTGAATTTGGCAAAGCGACATGGGGGAAGAAATTGCAAAACGGCGCTTGTCAAAATAAATTGCCAACGTCGAAGTGCCGCAAATCCATGCCTGCCGAAAAATGCCGCCAATCACTATGGATAACAGGTCCCACACCCATTGTTGTTGCTACTAAAGTGCAGTATGGTTATTTTAATAGCTCTTGGGTTGTCCCTGTCTTGGGTTGGATTCCATGGACCAATTATATATGGATGTATATTTGTATCCAAAAGCATTACTGCATGGTCATTGTGCTATTACAACATTGCACTACAGTGACATCTGCTGGAGAGGCAGTGAACTGTTTGGACACACAAGGAGGTATGTCCAGACTGCTGTTTCCTAGCACGGGGGTCATGGTAAATGCTGTCCTTTTCCAGTGTTCTCCAGAAGCAGGCTCTATCCAAAAGACATTCTGAACTAATGGGTTCCAGCTCCGATGGCTTCATAATTCTCTTAGCCTTCATGATGCCAGCTTTAGTGTGTAGCAAAATGCTTTTGGATTCAGTGGGTGGTGTCCAACAGCGCCTGGAGGCACATCCTTATTATATTTTCTTTGTCAAGCGTCTAAGCCTTTATGCAAGCCCCCTTCTTAAGCCATCCAGAGGGGAAGCAAGAATTATGAGCTTCAGATGAGAAACATGGAAGGTATAATGCTTTTTCTTTTTCTTTTCAAGGGAATAACCTCAGATTGTGTAGGGAATATCCAAAATCCTCAGAGGCTTCTGTTCTTGTATCAGCTGAGAAAAATCTAGTCTGGGGGACTCTGAAAATGGCAAAATGGCAAAAAGAAACTGTTGGGTTTGCAATTGAATGCCAAATGTACACGGTTTGCTGGAATGGATAATAAATAAACCACAGGTACGATTAAAAAGCCAATGGGATAGGCAAGAAAGTTCATGTCATCTTAATAGCCAATCATCTCAGGGGATTATTATTTGTGTAGACCATATTGCTTGAATTTTTCTGTATTAAAGAGCAAAGAACAGCTACAAAATGGGGAGGTGCATTGTATTACGCCTCTGATCTGCTTATAGTTTGGATTTTGTTAAGGTGAATGCACTGAAATTAGTTTTTTTTAAAATTTCTTGGCTTCTGTGAAGGTGTCAATCACACACCCTGAAGTTTCACCCTTACTTAAAGGGACCCTAAAATTGTTTCCCCCACCAGAGGTGCAAAATAGACCCCTTCAGGCTCCCAGGGCAGGCCGGTACACCCCATACAAAAGCTCAGGTCTCCTATGGGTGGGGCAACTGTGCTCAAGGGAGGGGGTGAATACTAATAATAATATTATTACTAATAATACTTATCCACTATGTATGATACAGGCCTCAAATAATCTTGCACTGGGGGGGCCCTCCTTGCACAAGTACAAAGAAAAAAAGGATAATTTTAGAGCATTGTGGCTGTTTAATATTTTAAACTTCCACTTAGCTATAACATTCAGGAAAACATAAATACTTTCAAGTGAAATCATTTATATAAACAGGCAAACGACACCCACAAGCTTTGATAAATATAGCTCCTAATATGCCTTTGTTCCATTTACTGACTTTCCATCTCCTTTTCCTGTCCCATAGATTCAAACCCACAATTGTACTTTCTGTGCGAGCAGAACATCCCTTATCCGTGTACTTGTGTTCCCACATATGGGTGGGTGCATGTTGTAATCCGTATGATGTACAGAAGGAGGATACGCACAGTTTGTATACATACTGTATTGTGTATACATATTATTATTTCTGTGCAGTAGCTGTCATCCTGCTCTCTTCTGTGTTGTGCCCTTCGCACCAAGTGTCGGACTGGGACCCCAGGGGCCCACCAGAAAACCTAGACCATGGGCTCACTCTCAAAACCATTTTTCATCCACTTCTTACTCAGTCTTTATATTTTCCTAGTTTTTTATCTTTATATACTATAATCTATTCTTCTGTATATTTAGTTGTTTTGTTCCCATACAGAAATAGGGAATGACTATAAATTAGACCAAATGGCTAGAAGACTGACACCTGGGCCCACCGGGAGTTTTCCTGGTATCTCTGTGGGCCAGTCCAACACTGTCCCCACCAACACAATCCATACTGCCCGTACTAGGCTAGGTTATATGCAGAGAAGGAATGGTCTGTGCACTCAGCCACCATTAAATGTAGCTATTGACAATGTGCACATTACTGTGCCAAAATCAGGATTCCTATAAGTTAACAGTTCTAACCTGCAGGGTGCCCAGTTATTTGACTACTAATCACCATGGCCCTTTTGCCAAAAAATGGGCCACACTCCTGTTCTAGCAACAAAATGCAAATGGCACTCAGAGCTGCAAAAAAGGACCTTTAAAAACCTTAATTGCGGAGGTGCACCTCTGCAATAAAGGTTTTTAAAGGGCTTGCTCCCCTTTTTTGCAGCTCTGAGTGCCATTTGCATTTTGTTGCTACTTTGGTTTTGGGAGAGTGCCGCCAGTAGTGTGCACTGGGCGTTTCATTATTTTGGAGAGCCAAAGGGTGTGCGGAATAGGTCTCTGTTTTGCCACACTCCTGTTCTGCCACATTTCATGATCTGCAAATTGCACTTTTCCATCTGAGGAGCATGGGGAATGCCCTGCCTTTATGCCATAAGCCTGCAGAGAGGTATTAAGCCCCTTTATTGCAAGGCAAAAGACTGCCGAGGGGTAGTACCCCCTGTGCCCCTACTGGTGGCAGCCCTGGCCAGAAGCAATGCCATTCCCACTCTTCAATGGTCCACCACAATGGATATTGGAACATAACTTCTAAATTGACATATGCTCCGCAATTAAATTGGAAAAGGTTGCATTACGGGTAAAAAATGTGGCATTTAGCCTCCAAAAACTGCACTTTGCAATAGTGTCTGTATTTATGAATGAGCCCTGGGATATACAAATGGACCTGACACCTGTCAGGCTTTCTTTTGAAGAGTTCTCACCTCATTCTCATCTAATTCCAGTGTGCCTGGGGCTAATTTCGTCTCGTGCAAAGTTTAAATCCTTGAAACTATTTCGATAGCAAGGAATGTCAGTTTCTCAAGTGAGTGATAGTGATTTGCACCCCAATTATAGGAGGCCAGGAGACCATACCTGCAGCCATCAGGCTCATTGCTACTCCCATCTTTATACAGTTACTGGCATATCGTTCATAGGAATATCATACAAGCCAAGCACGTTCTCCTGCCTGTATGAGAATTTGCAGTGAGAATTTGCAGTGGCCATGGTGAGAATTCACAAGCAGGAGATTTGATCAGATTCCCTTATGATTGCTGATATAATTGTTGCTTGAATTTACTAAGCAATAACTGTTTTCTTATATCTTTTTGTCAACCAGTCAGGACTAAAGCTGAGTTTCCAGAACTAGGTCTTTGCTCCTAGTATTTTTCCTTGTCTGCTTGGTGGGAAAGGGGCTAAATGCGTCCCTGTAGCCAAAGGCCAGAATACCATAGTATTTCCTGTGCCTGATCCTTTATAAGTACAGGTATAGGACCCATTATCCAGAATGCTCGGGACCAAGGGTATTCCGGATAAGGGATCTTTCCGTAATTTGGATCTCCATACCTTAAGTCTACTAAAAAATCAATAAAACATTAATTAAACCCAATAGGATTATTTTGCCCCCAATAAGGGGTAATTATATCTTAGTTGGGATCAATTACAGGTACTGTTTTATTATTACAGAGAAAAGGGAATCATTTAACCATTAAATAAACCCAATAGGGCTGTTCTGCCCCAATAAGGGGTAATTATATCTTAGTTGGGATCAAGTACAGGTACTGTTTTATTATTACAGAGAAAAGGGAATCATTTAACCATGAAATAAACCCAATAGGGCTGTTCTGCCCCCAATAAGGGGTAATTATATCTTAGTTGGGATCAAGTACAGATACTGTTTTATTATTACAGAGAAAAGGGAATCATTTAACCATGAAATAAACCCAATAGGGCTGTTCTGCCCCAATAAGGGGTAATTATATCTTAGTTGGGATCAATTACAAGGTACTGTTTTATGTCTACATAGAAAAAGGAAATCAGTTTTAAAATTCTGAATTATTTCATTAAAATGGAGTCTATGGGAGACAGGCTTTCCGTAATTCGGAGCTTTCTGGATAACGGGTTTCCGGATAAGGGGTCCGATACCTGTACTTGCTTTGCCTTTATAGTAAACTCCAAGACCAGATCACCCAGAGCTGTAGGAGTATGGGGGTGCCTTGAGCCTGCAGAGAGGCGGTAACCCCTATTATTGGATTACAAGGTATTTGCTGTGTAGAAGAGTGTGAGCTTTGGTATGTATATGGATTAGAGATAGCCTGTAGCACGATGAGACAGACATTTAGAAATGAAAAACAGGACTCCATATTATGGAACGATATTACTGAAAATCCTAGTGGCCCAAGCGTTAAGGGTAACAGGTATAAAATCCATGTCGGACTGGCCCACCAGGATACCAGGAAAACTCCCAGTGGGCCCAGGTGTCAGTGGGCCCTCCTGCTTCTAACTATTTAGCCTATTTTATGGTTATTCCCTATTTCTGTATGGGAACATGGAAGCTTGATAGATGGAAGAATAGATGGAAGAATAAGAGACTAGGATAATAAAGAGTCTGAGGGGGGGGGGAGATGAGGAATAAAAGTTCAGAGAGTGGGCCCATGGTCCAGGGCAGGCAACCTCAAACTAAGGCCCATGGGCCAGATACGGCCCCCCAAGGTAATATACCTGGCCCCCACTATCAGGCCCAGATTTGTGGAGAGACCACAAAGGGCCGAGGGCGGCAGAAATTTATGTAAGGAGGTAGGACCTATATTATAGCCAATCAAAATGAATCATGACCTAGACGACCGCGTGATTTCCTCCTCACCAATGTTATTTTTTGTCCTACGGGACAGGAAGCTTGGATCTCCCACCTCACTCTTTCTGGTGAAAGAGTTTGTTTTTTTTTTTTACTTCTGAGGGAAGTTTCCTAGGTAATGGAGAAAGGGCTGATGCCCTAAGCTGTGTACACTGTCACTAACTGGGAAGAAATGCAGGTGTGGGCACAATAGTAATACTGACATAGGGATTCCCTTTTTCCTAACCTGTGAACTGGGACTCTTCTGCTGTTTGATCTGAAGTTTTTGATTGTGAGTCCTCTGTACAGATACATTGGGTATGTGCGGTCTTTATTACACCAGATACTTCCAAAACTGGTTGGGGGTTGCACTGCAGTAGCAGTATTGTACCCAGGGTCGGACTGGGCCGGCGGGGCACTGGGGAAAAACCTGGTGGGCCCGGCTGACCCATACCCGTTCCCCGTGGCACTCCCCCACTGTCTGATCTCTATCCTTTGGCGGTGCATTGAGTCTCCAGTCTTTGCTGTGGTCCTTGGTGCATGGGGCCACCAACCTTTGCCTTGCCAGGCATACCTGCTGGCCTTTGCTGAGGCTTTTTAGCAGGTGTAGGCTAATCTTTGCTATAGCCATTTGCAAGCATCACTGTTTGCCTTGTGCAAGTTTTTGGCAGAGCAACAACCATTGGCAGACAGGGCTTCCGACTTACTAAGGGCCTTATATGCTTGGTGATTGGCTTGCACCAGCATTGGCTGGGTTGCTCCAGTGTAGGTTCACGTGCCAGCTGGTGGTTGCCAATGAGTAGCTATTTCTGTGCTGACTGGTATTCAGCAGGTTTTGGTTGGGCCAAGTACAGATTGGTGGTAGCTATAGAGTTCCCCTGCGTCAGTAGGTGCATATGATCCAAGCCCAGAGAGACTGGGTAGGCATTGGGTGGGTACAATAGTGCAAACAAATTGAGTTTAACAATCACTGGCATTATGTTTTGCTTGCCCGCTATAATGTGAAATAATAAATGCCTATTGCCCCAGGGTTCTTGCTATTGGCCCTGTTGCTTGCAGATACCTGTCTCTTTAAGAAGCAGTAAATCAGCGGAGCACGTAATTCACTGCAGAGTTTCAATAACAAATGAGCGCCAGGAATATGCTAGCCAGGTTCTATTTGGGCAGTCACAAACGATCTTTTTGAGGTTGAGACTTTTGTTAAGGCTTTTTGTTTGCGAGACTATGCGCGTAGTGGCGGAAATGACCTAAAGTTCCCTTAAATTGAAGTGTTTATGCTAAAACCGCCATGTGTGAGTAATAAGCCAATTGCATGTAATGGCTAATCAATCTGCAATAATCTGCAACATAAATAACTTCAATCTTGGGCAGGAATCCTTAGAACACACACACACACACCCTAAGTGCCCTGAGGGGAAAAATATTTTGTATTTTGGGTTTTTTTTTCCTTTCAAATCTCTGTTTTTCTCTATTTAGAAAGGACAATTGCTCCCTGTGCTGGAGAGATTATAATTAGCCCCTGCGGAGGGCCCGATCTATAGCCGAAAGGCTGGGAAAACCTGAGAGCGGCCATGTCGATTCAACTCAGAAATATCTTTTATCTGCTTTATGGCAATATGAAAAATATGTTTCCAGGGCTACTGTTTCTATGGACAGAATAACGGGGCTGTGGGGAAAGGTGGCATCTATATTGGTCAGCATTTCAAAATACAACTGTTGTTTAAAAGTGGATTTTTAAAATCTAGCCCCGGCGACTAAAGGTGCCCATACACTATAAGATCCGCTCGCTTGGCGATGTCGCCAAGCGAGCGGATCTTCACCCGATATCCCCCACCTACGGGTGGGCGATATCGGGTAGCAAGGGACTTAAAAAAAATAATAATCCGATCGTTTGGCCCTGGGGCCAAACGATCGGATTACATTTGAGCTTATGGGGCAGTCGGTTCGGGGACCGCATCAACGAGCCGATGCGGTCCCCGATCCGACCGGATTTTCTAACCTGGCCGATCGAGATCTGGACAATTTCAGGCCAGATATCGGTCGGCCAGGCAGCTCTGTTCTGCCCATACACGGGCCGATTAGCTGCCGAATCGGTCCAAGGGACGGATATCGGCAGCTATAGTCAGCCCATGTATGGGGACCTTAATTGCTAGAGATACCTTAGTTAGCACGTGGCTGCTTGAGAAAGAAGGTAGCGCCACTAGTTGTCATGACTGGGTAATTAGTCGCCATTTTTTTAAAAAAATTACCCAGTGCCACTCTTTCCTCCTCTCTAACGGTAGGTCACTAGGTAGGTGTTTGGATAAGAGTGCCGGGATGTTTAAAGAAGAAGGAAAGGTAAAAACTAAGTAAGCTTTATCAGAAAGGTCTATGTAAATACAGCTATAAGCACTCACAGTAATGCTGCACTGAGTCCTCTATCAAAAGATACAGGATTTCTTGTCTCTTTGGTTTCCTGTGCCAGAGACACACAGCTCTCTCCCCTCTCCTGCTCTCCCCTCCCTCAAGAATGCTAAGAACTCACTCCCCTTCCCCTCAGGAATGTGTGATCTAAGCCAATCAGCAGGAAGCTTCCTCATAGTATAACTAACTGAGCATGTACATCAGTCTTGGTCTTGGTGCAGAAGGGATTATGGGAACTTTCTTTACAGAGCTCAGCGTTTTTTTTCCTATGAGGCTTCTGATCATCTGAACGGGAGAAATATGCGGAGACTTAAGGGCACTATTGAGACAACTGAAGGTATGCCTGCAGCTTGAGATCAATTCTTTATTAGCCTTTCCTTCTCCTTTAAAGGTGATCTGCCAATCAGTGCTGTGCAAGCAGTAGAAAGGACAAAAATGTGCCCTGGAACAAATGTATGTATGTTCGGAAGCAGGGATAAAGGAGATAAATTAGATCTCATTGAAGTGGCCCCCTGGTTGTATAAGTAAGCCATCACAGATACAAGAGGATACAAGAAGCTACATACAGTGTTGGACTGTGGTACCGGAGACCCATCCCCCTGATGGCATCAACCCGCGTCCCATGACACTCCAGGTGATTAGCGGGCCGGGGTGGATGGGCCCACCAAGTCCAGGGTCCCTGTGTCCCAGTGAGCTACATATATCATTGTATTTACCTCCCCACACTTCTACCTTTTCTCAGGACCACAAATCCCAAACATAAGGAGATCACTGTGTAGTTCTGACTTACTGGTATCTTACTGTACAAGGTAGTCATGTCAGCACGTGTATAAGAATATCAGTACAGACAACGACATGGGATGATGGGTAATAAGTCAGAACTTGATGGGGAGTAATGGGGCATCTAAAGATCATAGTTACATGGGGTTAAAAAAAGACCAGAGTCCATCAAGTTCAACCCTTCCAAGTAAACCCAGGTCCTCCCAGAACACCTAAGGAATTACACCAGATGGGTCGCTTGGGACACTCCAGATGCTGCAATAAACCTGATGCTGATTTCATTCACTTACGTTGGAACTGCCCAGACATCCAGAGATTTTGGCAACAAGTCATGCGCTTCCTAGCAGTCAAACTCTCCTTACCTCAAGTTCTAAACCCAATGACATGCCTGTTGGGCCTGGTGGACTCCCTACTACCAAACAAAGCCTCCAGATCACCTATGAGGGCTCTGTTGCTTTATGCAAAAAAAACTTTGGCCCTACACTGGATGGGTCCCCTACCTCCTACTTTAAATAAATGGATAAAGTTGATCAACTCCCAACTGGAACTCTACAGGTTACCATATCTAGCCATGGATGCCCACTAAAGTTTGAGAAGATTTGGAACTTGTAGATTGTAAGCTCTTTTGGGCAGGGCTCTCTTCACCTCCTGTATCGGTTATTGGTTGCTTTATATGTTACTCTGTATGTCCAATGTATGAAACCCACTTATTGTACAGCGCTGCGGGATATGTTGGCGCTTTATAAATAAATGTTAATAATAATAATAACCCATGGCTGGAGTCTCCAGCAACAGCTGTCTAAAATACCATGATACGCTCTCCATCCCCTACTTCCCTCCCTTTCCTACCTTCCTCTTTCTATTATTATTATTATTTATATAGTGTCATCAATGTACATAACGCTTTACAGAATAGAGGGGTACAAAAGACAGAACAGTTAACATATAAACGATTCACAAAAATGGTTTGCAGTTACATTGGATGAGGATCGGAGGCACTAGGGGGAGGGCCCTGCTCGCAAGAGCTTACACTCTAAAAGAGAGGGCTGAGACATAAGGTCAGGGTAACTAGCATGGCGTTAGAGTTCATGTTGGCGTGTAAAGTGACAGAGAGCGTAAAAGTACGGAGTGTAAAGTGCGGAGTGAGAGGTGAAAACCAGTGGGTTTGAGGGAAGATTAGGGGGGCTCAGTGGGTAATGTCATTTCTGAGGGTTTAGATTATAGGCTTGAGTGAAAAGGTGAATTGTAAGAGACCGTTTAAAGGCTTGGAGAGTCTGGCAGTGCCTAATGGGACGGGGAAGAGCGTTCCAGAGGATGAATGCAGCGCGTGAGAAGTCCTGGATGCGAGAGTGAGAGGAGGTGATTAGTGATGAGCGAATCTGTCCCGTTTCAATTTGCTGAAAAATTGGCGAATCTTTCAAAAGATTCGCGAAACAGCGAAAAATTCATGAAACGGCAAAAATGTTGTGCGTCCAAAAAAATTGTCGCCCGCAGCTATTCTTTTGTCGCCCCAGCTATTCTTTTGTCACCCCAGGCTATTCTTTTGTCGCCCCCGGCTATTCTTTTGTCGCCCGCGGCTATTCTTTTGTCGCCCGCGGCTATTCTTTTGTCGCACGCGGCTATTCTTTTGTCGCCCGCGGCTATTCTTTTGTCACCCCCGGCTATTCTTTTGTCACCCCCGGCTATTCTTTTGTCGCCCGCGGCTATTCTTTTGTCGCCCGCGGCTATTCTTTTGTCGCCCGTGGCTATTATTTTGTCGCCCCCGGCTATTCTTTTGTCGCCCCTGGCTATTCTTTTGTCACCCGGCTATTCTTTTGTCGCTCCCGCGGCTATTCTTTTGTCGCCCCCGCGGCTATTCTTTTGTTTCCCGTGGCTATTCTTTTGTCACCTGGCTATTCTTTTGTCACCCGGCTATTCTTTTGACACGGCGACAATTTTTGGACGCGTGGAGAATTTTTCATCCGTTTCGTGAAACAATCCACCAATGGCGGAACGCGGAAATTTGCTGTGAATCCATGCTTGGCAAAACATTTCGCCCATCACTAGAGGTGATGAGTGAGGAGGAGAGAAGGAGGTCCATCATATCCCTTGTTTATAAGAAAATCAATAAAAGTTGACTATTAAAAAAAAAAAAAGATCCTCCCAGACCTGCATTTACCATTATGACTATTATAAACTGCACACTGACATATTTGTGACCTAGAACAGCGGTTCTCAACCTGTGGGTCGGGACCCCTTTGGAGGTCGAATGACTCTTTCACAGGGGTCGCCTAAGACCATTGGAAAACACATATTTCCTACAGTCTTAGGAATAATTATATGGTTGGGGGTCACCACAACATGAGGAACTGTTTTAAAGGGTCGCGGCATTAGGAAGGTTGGGAACCCCTGGCCTAGAACAAAGAAATGTCAGTGTAAAACAAAAAGGAAACACTAAATTCATTAAACAAATGGCCGAACATGACTTATCCGGAAAAGCATGAAGAGACGAGGGACACGGTGCATGAACATTATTTTGGGAAAGCCGGGGCCGCGGCTCAATTAGTTGTGACCGAGCCGAGCGAGTAAAGCCATATGTTTTATCTATGTCCCATTACTGTCGGCCGAGGTCACATTCTCAAGCTCAGGCCTTGTAGGACCAGGAGAATAGTCGAGGGGATAGCGAATACTCCCTAGTGATACACAAACAGCGCTATATAACTGACAATGGAGAGCGCAACACAATCCTGTGGGTGGACATGGTGCCTTTGTGGCACGGCCTCTAAGGAGCGTGTTCTCTGAAAAGTTTCCCTTTTCAAAAGGTTTCTCGGCAGAAAGGAAACTCTCCTATAAAACATCAAACATCTGAGGCATTTGATACTTGTCTACAAAACATATACATTGAAAGCACCGGTATTTACCCAATTTTGTCGCATGACAAGTACAGATAATAAATAGAGGCAAAAGACTTTTCTATGGGAGTGAACCGTCTATGTGAAATGTGCTTATATTGTAATACATGTATGGTGTTTATCAACTTACAGTAAACAAAACCATGAATAATCAGTAATAAACATCATTATATACAGAGCTTAGTGATACCATCAGGATATTCAGAAATGTATTGTGTCAACTGACTCACTGAAACTGGTGTTTTATATATTAGAAAAAGTACCCCCTACTGCCAGTTATACAGATATTAGTCAGCCCAGCACTCTTGTCCTGATCACTTGTACCTTTAGTAGGTCACAAACCCCTTCTAAATTACAGTATTATGCCTACAGCTATGCACAAAGAACTCAATTACTTCTAATACCCTTAACTAATAACTTACAGTAGGGGGGTACATTATCCCTTATAATACATGAGTGATACTCAGAGTTCCCTGTATAACTCAGCCTGCAGCCTTGTGCCTTTATATGGTCATAGAACCCCTCAGTGACTGCTAATATCCTTATCATTTACAGTAGGGGGTACATTATCCCTTATAATACATGAGTGATACTCAGAGTTCCCTGTATAACTCAGCCTGCAGCCTTGTGCCTTTATATGGGCACAGAACCCCTCAGTGACTGCTAATATCCTTATCATTTACAGTAGGGGGGTACATTATCCCGTATAATACATGAGTGATACTCAGAGTTCCCTGTATAACTCAGCCTGCAGCCTTGTGCCTTTATATGGGCACAGAACCCCTCAGTGACTGCTAATATCCTTATCATTTACAGTAGGGGGTACATTATCCCTTATAATACATGAGTGATACTCAGAGTTCCCTGTATAACTCAGCCTGCAGCCTTGTGCCTTTATATGGGCACAGAACCCCTCAGTGACTGCTAATATCCTTATCATTTACAGTAGGGGGTACATTATCCCTTATAATACATGAGTGATACTCAGAGTTCCCTGTATAACTCAGCCTGCAGCCTTGTGCCTTTATATGGGCACAGAACCCCTCAGTGACTGCTAATATCCTTATCATTTACAGTAGGGGGTACATTATCCCTTATAATACATGAGTGATACTCAGAGTTCCCTGTATAACTTGTGGGCTTTACTATACACAGTAGGTTACAGACTGGATCTCAGATCACTGCGGTTCATCTATGACCAACTGGGGTTGGTGCTTGCCTAGTGATCCGATCAAGGTTAATAACTGTTCTTCCTTCATTCACATTCTGTACACTTAGAAGTGGATAGTTGGGAAAGCCACGAGGGCAAGAAGTACAATGAAGGAAGATCTCGTGAAACCAGAATACGAGAAGCTGCAGCTCGTGGAATCTTGCGTCACGGTGTTCATGCCGGAACCGGTAGAAGCCAAAGTTCCTATAATACGTTTCTCTGTGGCCTGTATTTCTATTTCACTTTATGGCCTTATATCCTCTACCTAAAATTGTAATGACAGTTTTCTCTTTGTATCCGTCTAATGGAAATAATCTAATGTATATACAGGTATGGAACCCGTTATCCAGAATGCTCGGGACCTGGGGTTTTCCGGATAAGGGGTCTTTCTGTAATTCGGATCCCCTCCCTAATAAAATGATTTAAACGGTAATTAAACTCAATAGGATTGTTTTGGCTCCAATAAGGGGTAATTATATTTTAGTTGGGATCAAGTACAGGTACTGTTTTATTATTACAGAGAAAAGGGAATCATTTAACCATTAAATAAACCCAATAGGGCTGTTCTGCCCCAATAAGGGGTAATTATATCTTAGTTGGGATCAAGTACAGGTACTGTTTTATTATTACAGAGAAAAGGGAATCATTTAACCATTAAATAAACCCAATAGGGCTGTTCTGCCCCAATAAGGGGTAATTATATCTTAGTTGGGATCAAGTACAGGTACTGTTTTATTATTACAGAGAAAAGGGAATAATTTAACCATTAAATAAACCCAATAGGGCTGTTCTGCCCCCAATAAGGGGTAATTATATCTTAGTTGGGACAAGTACAGGTACTGTTTATTATTACAGAGAAAAAGGGAATAATTTAACCATTAAATAAACCCAATAGGGCTGTTCATGCCCCAATAAGGGGTAATAATCATCTTAGTTGGGATCAAGTACAGGTTAACTGTTTATTATTACAGAGAAAAAGGGAATCATTAACCATTAAATAAACCCAATAGGGCTGTT
This sequence comes from Xenopus tropicalis, assembly GCF_000004195.4. Classification (NCBI taxonomy): domain Eukaryota; kingdom Metazoa; phylum Chordata; class Amphibia; order Anura; family Pipidae; genus Xenopus; species Xenopus tropicalis. Next base: position 11,513,786 of record NC_030679.2, read on the forward strand.
CTGCCCCAATAAGGGGTAATTATAATCTAGTTGGGATGCAAGTACAGGTACTGTTTTATTATTACAGAGACAAAGGGATCATTTAACCATTAAATAAACCCAATAGGGCTGTTCTGCCCCCAATAAGGGGTAATTATATCTTAGTTGGGATCAAGTACAGGTACTGTTTTATTATTACAGAGAAAAATGAAATAATTTTTAAAAATTTGAATTATTTTCTTATAATGGAGTCTATGGGAGATGGCATTTCCGTAATTCAGAGCTTTCTGGATAACAGAATTCCGGATAAGGGATCCCATACCTGTACAGCTGCAGTTTGGGTTTCTCCTTTAAGGAACAACAAAGAAGAAAAAAAAATCTCCCAAAAAGAATCCCAACAACCTTTAGAGGTGGCTGATAAAAATGCCCATAATATTGATAGTTTAAAAAATAAAAAAATACTGTATCAATACAGATCTGTCTGTGCAAGACTCCATTTCCACTGTCTCACTCTGATCTCATTTATTAGTACTTCATTATATCTATTTAAAAAAAAACAAGTGGCCGGGAATAGATTTTAAAGACAAAAACATACTTTATTTGAAAGTCATGCGAGAACTCCAAGATCAAATTTGTTTCTAAAGAGGATTTCCCGAAGGCATCATTCATTGCTAGGTTTGGGGGAAAAAAAAGAAAAATCCTTCAGAAAGTGCCCTTTCCCTAACCCTCGCATTCCAGACTAATTCAAGCCAAGTCTTCATGTGTATTCTACAGACCACACTCGGCTCAGGGAGAAAGAGCGCTGGGCGACAGGCTCGGCTTCATTCTGATCAAAGGCTCGCTGGAAATTGCTTATGAATGCTATATAGGTAGATCAGATTATGCTTTATGGAAGCCAGGACTGGCATGAAACACTCAATCAGGAATGTTTGCATTGTCTGTGTTTGGAAGGAAAATCTGCTGATGATATTGTTTATAGAAAAGGATGTTGGAAAATAATTTCACGTTAAAAGCGCATTATCCATATGCACGCAGGCACAAGGCTTCACAGTGGTTTGGATGACAAGGAATTTTTTGTTATCCACGTTATAAATGTTCATACACAGGACCGGAACTAAGGGTAGGCAGCTGCGAACTTGAGGGGGTGCAAATTGGGTGGGCAAAGTTCCTACAAGTTCATCTGTTCCCCCTCTGCATGCTTCATTTGGGATGGGGGATTGGTGGGAGCAGTGGCTGCAGCAAACAGTGGGCTTAAGGGAGTAGGACTGTGTTTAGCGTCTTGTTATGGAAAGAGGGATCTAGCGGCTGGTTGGGCGGGGGATCGGGTCTGGAGGGGCTGCAGGGGAATGGGGATTGAGTCTAGCGGCTGGTTGGGTGGGGGATCGGGTCTGGAGGGACTGCAGGGGAATGGGGATTGAGTCTAGCGGCTGGTTGGGTGGGGGATCGGGTCTGGAGGGGCTGCAGGGGAATGGGGATTGAGTCTAGTGGCTGGTTGGGTGGGGGATCGGGTCTGGAGGGGCTGCAGGGAAATGGGGATTGAGTCTAGCGGCTGGTTGCGCGGGGGATCGGGTCTGGAGGGGCTGCAGGGGTATGGGGATTGAGTCTAGCAGCTGGTTGGGCGGGGGATCGGGTCTGGAGGGGCTGCAGGGGAATGGGGATCGAGTCTAGCGGCTGGTTGGGTGGGGGATCGGGTCTGGAGGGGTTGCAGGGAAATGGGGATTGAGTCTAGCGGCTGGTTGGGTGGGGGATCGGGTCTGGAGGGGCTGCAGGGGTATGGGGATTGAGTCTAGTGGCTGGTTGCGCGGGGGATTGGGTCTGGAGGGGCTGCAGGGAAATGGGGATTGAGTCTAGCGGCTGGTTGGGTGGGGGATCGGGTCTGGAGGGGCTGCAGGGGAATGGGGATTGAGTCTAGTGGCTGGTTGGGTGGGGGATCAGGTCTGGAGGGGCTGCAGGGGTATGGGGATTGAGTCTAGCGGCTGGTTGGGCGGGGGATCGGGTCTGGAGGGGCTGCAGGGGTATGGGGATTGAGTCTAGCGGCTGGTTGGGCGGGGGATCGGGTCTGGAGGGGCTGCAGGGAAATGGGGATTGAGTCTAGCGGCTGGTTGGGCGGGGGATCGGGTCTGGAGGGGCTGCAGGGGAATGGGGATTGAGTCTAGTGGCTGGTTGGGTGGGGGATCAGGTCTGGAGGGGCTGCAGGGGAATGGGGATTGAGTCTAGCGGCTGGTTAGGTGGGGGATCAGGTCTGGAGGGGCTGCAGGGGAATGGGGATTGAGTCTAGCGGCTGGTTGGGCGGGGGATCGGGTCTGGAGGGGCTGCAGGGGAATGGGGATTGAGTCTAGTGGCTGGTTGGGTGGGGGATCAGGTCTGGAGGGGCTGCAGGGAAATGGGGATTGAGTCTAGCGGCTGGTTAGGTGGGGGATCAGGTCTGGAGGGGCTGCAGGGGAATGGGGATTGAGTCTAGCGGCTGGTTGGGCGGGGGGATCGGGTCTGGAGGGGCTGCAGGGGAATGGGGATTGAGTCTAGTGGCTGGTTGGGTGGGGGATCAGGTCTGGAGGGGCTGCAGGGGAATGGGGATTGAGTCTAGCGGCTGGTTAGGTGGGGGATCAGGTCTGGAGGGGCTGCAGGGGAATGGGGATTGAGTCTAGCGGCTGGTTGGGCGGGGGATCGGGTCTGGAGGGGCTGCAGGGGTATGGGGATTGAGTCTAGCGGCTGGTTGGGTAGTAGTTTTTGTCGACGAAAACTTGAAGAAAAAAAAATTTAATTTGTTGCAATTTATTATGTGTCAAAACCGTCACAACGCGCCAGTGAAAGCCTGTCAGATCATGTAGACGTCAATGGCAGAAGTCCCTTTTACTCGGTTATCATATGGTTTTGTGACCATTCAGTTACTTTTGTCAATTCAGAGTTTTTAGTAAATGACTGACATACGTGGAAATGAGTTTAGTCGTGGTTTTAAAAAAGATAAAAGCACAAAATTCCGAATGTTAATAAATCCCCCCCTAAATGTTGTTCTGGAGCAGTGGTTCCCAACCTTCCTAATGCCGCGACCTTTTAATACAGTTCCGCATGTTGTGGTGACCCCCAACCATAAAATTATTCCCAAGCCCATCGGAAATATGTGTTTTCCTATGGTCTTAGGCGACCCCTGTGATAGGGTTGTTCCACCTCCAAAGGGGTCCCGACCCACAGGGTGAGAACCGCAGTTCTGGAGTAAATAAACTGTACAGTAACTGTAACAAGTACCTTTAATTAATAGCCTCAATACATGAACCCATTGGAACAAGTTTAACACACTTATCCTTTATTATCCTTGATTATCCTTGATATAGTGCAGATATTCTATTGCATTCTATTCTACTGCAGAGGTTATACATCATTCCCATCAGTCCCTGCCCCAGTGAGCTTACAATCTAAGGTCCCTATCCCATTCCCATCTGTCCCTGCCCCAGTGGAGCTTACAATCTAAGGTCCCTATCACATTCCCATCAGTCCCTGCCCCAGTGGAGCTTACAATCTAAGGTCCCTATCACATTCCCATCAGTCCCTGCCCCAGTGAGCTTACAATCTAAGGTCCCTATCCCATTCCCATCAGTCCCTGCCCCAGTGAGCTTACAATCTAAGGTCCCTATCCCATTCCCATCAGTCCCTGCCCCAGTGAGCTTACTATCTAAGGCCCCTATCCCATTTCCATCCGTCCCTGCCCCAGTGAGCTTACAATCTAAGGCCCCTATCACATTTCCATCCGTCCCTGCCCCAGTGGAGCTTACAATCTAAGGCCCCTATCACATTCCCATCAGTCCCTGCCCCAGTGAGCTTACAATCTAAGGTCCCTATCACATTCCCATCAGTCCCTGCCCCAGTGAGCTTACAATCTTAGGTCCCTATCCCATTCCCATCAGTCCCTGTCCCAGTGAGCTTACAATCTAAGGTCCCTATCTCATTCCCATCAGTCCCTGCCCCAGTGGAGTTTACAATCTAAGGTCCCTATCCCATTCCCATCAGTCCCTGCCCCAGTGAGCTTACTATCTAAGGCCCCTATCACATTTCCATCCGTCCCTGCCCCAGTGAGCTTACAATCTAAGGCCCCTATCACATTTCCATCCGTCCCTGCCCCAGTGGAGCTTGCAATCTAAGGTCCCTATCACATTCCCATCAGTCCCTGCCCCAGTGAGCTTACAATCTTAGGTCCCTATCCCATTCCCATCAGTCCCTGTCCCAGTGAGCTTACAATCTAAGGTCCCTATCTCATTCCCATCAGTCCCTGCCCCAGTGGAGCTTACAATCTAAGGTCCCTATCCCATTCCCATCAGTCCCTGCCCCAGTGAGCTTACTATCTAAGGCCCCTATCACATTTCCATCCGTCCCTGCCCCAGTGAGCTTACAATCTACGGCCCCTATCACATTTCCATCCGTCCCTGCCCCAGTGAGCTTACAATCTAAGGCCCCTATCACATTCCCATCAGTCCCTGCCCCAGTGGAGCTTACAATCTAAGGTACCTATAACATTCCCATCAGTCCCTGTCCCAGTGAGCTTACAATCTAAGGTCCCTATAACATTCCCATCAGTCCCTGTCCCAGTGAGCTTACAATCTAAGGTCCCTATAACATTCCCATCAGTCCCTGCCCCAGTGAGCTTACAATCTAAGGTCCCTATCCCATTCCCATCAGCCCCTGCCCCAGTGAGCTTACAATCTAAGGTCCCTATCCCATTCCCATCAGCCCCTGCCCCAGTGAGCTTACAATCTAAGGTCCCTATCCCATTCCCATCAGCCCCTGCCCCAGTGAGCTTACAATCTAAGGTCCCTATCACATTCCCATCAGTCCCTGCCCCAGTGAGCTTACAATCTAAGGTCCCTATCCCATTCCCATCAGTCCCTGCCCCAGTGGAGCTTACAATCTAAGGTCCCTATCACATTCCCATCAGTCCCTGCCCCAGTGAGCTTACAATCTAAGGTCCCTATCACATTCCCATCAGTCCCTGCCCCAGTGGAGATTACAATCTAAGGTCCCTATCACATTCCCATCAGTCCCTGCCCCAGTGAGCTTACAATCTAAGGTCCCTATCACATTCCCATCAGTCCCTGCCCCAGTGAGCTTACAATCTAAGGTCCCTATCACATTCCCATCAGTCCCTGCCCCAGTGAGCTTACAATCTAAGGTCCCTATCCCATTCCCATCAGTCCCTGCCCCAGTGGAGCTTACAATCTAAGGTCCCTATCACATTCCCATCAGTCCCTACCCCAGTGGAGCTTACAGCCTAGGAATGGGCCTGGCCAAAAACGTTTGTTCTGGGGGGGGCTACTTTCTGTCGAACCCAAGATTCCATCACCTACAATTCAACTATAATGCCCCCCTCTGCATACGGGAATGTGTACTGACCCCTCCATCCTGCGGTTTGTTATACAATGCTGCAAAAAAGAAGTCAAAGAAAGGAAAAATCTGCATAGGTACAAGCAGAAAGGAAAATCCAAGCTCTTGAGGTTCTTAATAGAATAAAAAAGGATTGGTTCCACCACAAGAGAAGAAGGTCAATTATTAAGGAATGTAAACTGATAAGAATGAGCATCTGTTATCCAAGCAAAGGAAGAATAAATATGAAGAGTTCTATAAAAAAATTGTAAATGGAGATTAAGGCTGGCCATACACGCACCGATAATATCGTACGAAACCCCGTATCGTACGATATTCGGTGCGTGTATGGCAAGTCGGCGAGTCAACCGATATCGCAGGAGGCTGCTGATATCGGTTGACTCGCCGATCGGGTGGGTTAAAAGATTTTGATCGGGCGCCATAGAAGGCGCCTGAGCAAAATCTGCCGTCAGGGCTGAATCGGCAGAAGGAGGTAGAAATCCTATTGTTTCTATCTCTTATCTGCCGTTTCAGCCCTGAACGTTAGTGGCTACTTGTACGATCTTTTGGAAATCGCCACGTGTGTGGCCACCTTAAGTGTCTTTGTGGATGCAGGAATCAGTAGGAATGTGCTACTCATCCACCTCTTGGAAGACCCAGGTACAAGCTTATGTAGATATACACTCATTTCAATAAGCCTAGGATAGGGCCATGGCAGACGGGGAGATTAGTCGCCCGCGACAAATCTCCCTTGTCGCGGGCGACTAATCTCCCCGGAATGCCATCCCACCGGCGAGAATGTAAATCACCGGTGGGATCGCATATCAATATTTAAGCATCCCTAGTCCAGCAACATTAGGGATGGACTATTCAATCATTATTGCTCAATAAAAAAACATCAGTAGCTCTCCAGGGCAGTATAATCGTCCAATGACAGCCCTGTTTTTCCTGTTCTTTTATGGAAATCTCATATCAACTTAGGGGTAAAGTTGGAAGCTTTGGGGTTACATTGTAAGCTCATTTAGCCTACCCTAATACAGTCGCCTTCTTTACCTCTTGTATCGGTTATTGTACTTGTCTTGTACTTTATAAATACATGTTATTATATAATAATAATAATAATAAATTATTTCCTTTCCAGTGTAAAATGCTCCATTAGGATCTATGTATCTGAACATTAGTGGAGTGGATGAACGATCACTGGCCACAGGAAAGATCGTTATTGTAACGCGTATGGCCATCTTTAGAGCAACAATATGATTCAGGAATCCGTTCCAATCAATCACAGAATTTCCGGCTAACTCATTATAGTGAGTTTTGTCAGTGCTTTGACAAAATCTCATTAGACTTTGGCGATAGGTAGGCAGGGTGTCTGTAGTTGCAATAATGGTCTCTAAAGGTGGCCATACATGTTAAGATCCACTCGCTTGGCGAGGTTGCCAAGAAAGTGGATCTTCTCCCGATATCCCCACCTACGGGTGGGTGATATTGGACGAATTTAGGCCAATTCGAATTAAAACGGAGGTAATGGGCGCAGTCGGTTCAGGGACTGGCATCAACGAGCCGATGTGGTCCCCAATCTGACTAAATTTTTTAACCTGCCTGATCAATATCTCCCCGATTTCAGGCCAGATATCGGTCGGACAGGCCTGTCATTAGTGCCCATCAGGGGCGGGTCAAGCTCCAACGACGCCCACCTCCCCGCCCCCTGCCGAACGGCGCATGCGCGTGAAAGCACAGGAGGTGGTGCAGGGGGGGGCGGGGCGATTAGATCGGTCATTGCCTCCGCCGCTAATGACAAACGGCGGAGGCAATGACAAAGTAGAACTAGGGGTAGGCAGGAGAGGCTCCTGCTTGGCGCCCCTCAATTGTTGCGCCCTAGGCAGCTGCCTCTTCTGCCTACTCCTAGTTCCGGCCCTGGTGCCCATGCATGGGCCGATAAGCTGCCGAATCGGTCTAAGGGACCCATATCGGCAGCTACAATCGGCCCGTGTATGGGGGCCTTAAGGCAATATCTGGTGCTCCACTGGGTGCTGTAGTTCCACGTTCCATGTGTTGGGGTTGGGATTTCACCCATTCCTGCCTGTGCTGCCCAGATTGCTTTAGGACGTGATATGCTGTGAGTTGTAGGGAAATGCATTAATGTTGGCATGGGAGGCTAAATCCTTCATTAGAATCCACCCCTGCCTGCAAGCCCAGCCGGAAGGTCAGTTAGGGTGAGATTTCATGTGAATGTATTTGCTGTTCTAAATATTCTTGAAGCTATGGCTAAATAGCCGATATTCTCCTGTATATTTTCTAATTCCATAAGCAAATCACGTGAATATTCTTTCAAAACAGACCAATTAACTCATATTGGAACCAGGCAACTCTTTGCGCATATGGGTCAAAAGAAATGTATAACAATAATGTTTGCAAATCACATCATTGCTTTACCCAAACACACCTTTTCTAGGCCACTTTCTCAGGAAAAAATGCAAGATCTCTTCTTTGTATCCCTCCTACCAGCCCTTTGCCACAAAGGGATCAATGTAACAGAAATGCCAATCTCGTATGAATAGGGGTGACAAAGCTTTTGTACGGATGTAATGACTAACTAGGGAGTGATAGCTCCTTGGGATAAAAAAGAAGCACTGGAACAACATGATTGTCAGATCTTTGATCTCCGGAATCTATTCAGCTCATGCCTCTGAGCATCTCAACATGAACAAAGTCAAACTGCTGCATACATAAACAAAAAATGGAAACAGAACTATGATATTGCTTTAAAGGCTTCTGCGCCCATTTAAATCACAATACAAACAGGTGGACGGCTGGTAAAATTGAAAAGTGCCTTTGATGTTGGATATGGTAGAAGTGAGGTGACGTGCTATTAATTACAGCACTTTATTTCCAAAGGCAAGTGCATTATGTAAAGTGACACCATTTATATATACACACACATATGTATATAATATGTATAAACACAGGGAAATGAACATCTATGGATCTGGATAGAAAGGTCAGTGTGGGTCTGTATGTGAGGGGATAGATAGGTCAGTATGGGTCTGTATGTGAGTGGATAGATAGGTCAGTGTGGGTCTGTATGTGAGTGGATAGATAGGTCAGTGTGGGTCTGTATGTGAGTGGATAGATAGGTCAGTGTGGGTCTGTATGTGAGTGGATAGATAGGTCAGTATGGGTCTGTATGTGAGTGGATAGATGGGTCAGTGTGGGTCTGTATGTGAGGGGATAGATAGGTCAGTGTGGGTCTGTATGGGAGTGGATAGATAGGTCAGTGTGGGTCTGTATGGGAGTGGATAGATAGGTCAGTGTGGGTCTGTATGTGAGTGGATAGATAGGTCAGTATGGGTCTGTATGTGAGTATATAGATAGGTCAGTGTGGGTCTGTATGTGAGTGGATAGATAGGTCAGTGTGGGTCTGTATGTGAATGGATAGATAGGTCAGTGTGGGTCTGTATGGGAGTGGATAGATAGGTCAGTGTGGGTCTGTATGTGAGTGGATAGATAGGTCAGTGTGGGTCTGTATGTGAGTGGATAGATAGGTCAGTGTGGGTCTGTATGGGAGTGGATAGATAGGTCAGTGTGGGTCTGTATGGAGTGGATAGATAGGTCAGTATGGGTCTGTATGTGAGTATATAGATAGGTCAGTGTGGGTCTGTATGTGAGTGGATAGATAGGTCAGTGTGGGTCTGTATGTGAATGGATAGGTCAGTGTGGGTCTGTATGGGAGTGGATAGATAGGTCAGTGTGGGTCTGTATGTGAATGGATAGGTCAGTGTGGGTCTGTATGGGAGTGGATAGATAGGTCAGTGTGGGTCTGTATGTGAGGGGATAGATAGGTCAGTGTGGGTCTGTATGTGAGTGGATAGGTCAGTGTGGGTCTGTATGTGAGTGGATAGGTCAGTGTGGGTCTGTATGTGAGTGGATAGGTCAGTGTGGGTCTGTATGTGAGGGGATAGATAGGTCAGTGTGGGTCTGTATGGGAGTGGATAGATAGGTCAGTGTGGGTCTGTATGTGAGTGGATAGATAGGTCAGTGTGGGTCTGTATGTGAGTGGATAGATAGGTCAGTGTGGGTCTGTATGTGAGTGGATAGATAGGTCAGTGTGGGTCTGTATGTGAGTGGATAGATAGGTCAGTGTGGGTCTGTATGTGAGTGGATAGATAGGTCAGTGTGGGTCTGTATGTGAGGGGATAGATAGGTCAGTGTGGGTCTGTATGGGAGTGGATAGATAGGTCAGTGTGGGTCTGTATGGGAGTGGATAGATAGGTCAGTGTGGGTCTGTATGTGAGTGGATAGATAGGTCAGTATGGGTCTGTATGTGAGTATATAGATAGGTCAGTGTGGGTCTGTATGTGAGTGGATAGATAGGTCAGTGTGGGTCTGTATGTGAATGGATAGATAGGTCAGTGTGGGTCTGTATGGGAGTGGATAGATAGGTCAGTGTGGGTCTGTATGGGAGTGGATAGATAGGTCAGTGTGGGTCTGTATGGGAGTGGATAGATAGGTCAGTATGGGTCTGTATGTGAGTATATAGATAGGTCAGTGTGGGTCTGTATGTGAGTGGATAGATAGGTCAGTGTGGGTCTGTATGTGAATGGATAGGTCAGTGTGGGTCTGTATGGGAGTGGATAGATAGGTCAGTGTGGGTCTGTATGTGAATGGATAGGTCAGTGTGGGTCTGTATGGGAGTGGATAGATAGGTCAGTGTGGGTCTGTATGTGAGGGGATAGATAGGTCAGTGTGGGTCTGTATGTGAGTGGATAGGTCAGTATGGGTCTGTATGTGAGTGGATAGGTCAGTGTGGGTCTGTATGTGAGTGGATAGGTCAGTGTGGGTCTGTATGTGAGGGGATAGATAGGTCAGTGTGGGTCTGTATGGGAGTGGATAGATAGGTCAGTGTGGGTCTGTATGTGAGTGGATAGATAGGTCAGTGTGGGTCTGTATGTGAGTGGATAGATAGGTCAGTATGGGTCTGTATGTGAGTGGATAGATAGGTCAGTGTGGGTCTGTATGTGAGTGGATAGATAGGTCAGTGTGGGTCTGTATGGGAGTGGATACATACCCACACTGACCTATCTATCCACTCCCATACAGACCCACACTGACCTATCTATCCACTCCCATACAGACCCATACTGACCTATCTATCCACTCACATACAGACCCACACTGACCTATCCACTCACATACAGACCCACACTGACCTATCTATCCACTCACATACAGACCCACACTGACCTATCTATCCACTCACATACAGACCCACACTGACCTATCTATCCACTCACATACAGGCCCACACTGACCTATCTATCCACTCACATACAGACCCACACTGACCTATCTATCCACTCACATACAGACCCACACTGACCTATCTATCCACTCACATACAGACCCACACTGACCTATCTATCCACTCACATACAGACCCACACTGACCTATCTATCCACTCCCATACAGACCCACACTGACCTATCTATCCACTCACATACAGACCCACACTGACCTATCTATCCACTCACATACAGACCCACACTGACCTATCTATCCACTCACATACAGACCCATACTGACCTATCTATCCACTCACATACAGACCCACACTGACCCATCTATCCACTCACATACAGACCCACACTGACCCATCTATCCACTCACATACAGACCCACACTGACCTATCTATCCACTCACATACAGACCCACACTGACCTATCTATCCACTCCCATACAGACCCACACTGACCTATCTATCCACTCACATACAGACCCATACTGACCTATCTATCCACTCACATACAGACCCATACTGACCTATCTATCCACTCACATACAGACCCATACTGACCTATCTATCCACTCACATACAGACCCACACTGACCTATCTATCCACTCACATACAGACCCACACTGACCCATCTATCCACTCACATACAGACCCACACTGACCTATCTATCCACTCACATACAGACCCACACTGACCTATCTATCCACTCACATACAGACCCACTGACCTATCTATCCACTCACATACAGACCCACACTGACCCATCTATCCACTCACATACAGACCCACACTGACCTATCTATCCACTCACATACAGACCCACACTGACCTATCTATCCACTCCCATACAGACCCATACTGACCTATCTATCCACTCACATACAGACCCACACTGACCTATCTATCCACTCACATACAGACCCACACTGACCTATCTATCCACTCACATACAGACCCATACTGACCTATCTATACACTCACATACAGACCCACACTGACCTATCTATCCACTCACATACAGACCCACACTGACCTATCTATCCACTCACATACAGACCCACACTGACCTATCTATCCACTCACATACAGACCCATACTGACCTATCTATCCACTCACATACAGACCCATACTGACCTATCTATCCACTCACATACAGACCCACACTGACCTATCTATCCACTCACATACAGACCCACACTGACCTATCTATCCACTCACATACAGACCCACACTGACCTATCTATCCACTCCCATACAGACCCACACTGACCTATCTATCCACTCACATACATAACTATATATACAAACACTAATACTAACTGTAGATATTAGTATCACAATAGCCTTGGGTACTGTGCTTGTTCAAGAACCCATCCAGGCCCCTCTTATAGGCACTAACAGAATCTGCCATTACAGCATCACTAGGAAGGGCATTCCCCAACCTCACTGCCCTCCCCGTGAGGAACCCCCTACGCTGCTTCAAATGGAAGCTCCTTTCCTCTAATCTAAAGGGGGGGCCTCTGGTGCGCTGATTGTTTTTATGGGAAAAAAGAACCCCCCCCTATCTGCCTATAATCCCCTCTAATGTACTTGTACAGAGCAATCATGTCCCCTCGCAAGCGCCTCTTTTCCAGAGAAAACAACCCCAACCCTGACAGTCTAACCTCATAGTTTAACCCTTCCCTCCCCTTTACCAGTTTAGTTGCAGTCTCTGCACTCTCTCCAGCTCATTAATATCCTTCTTAAGGACTGGAGCCCAAAACTGCCCCCCATACTCAAGGTGAGGCCTTACCAGGGACCTATAAAGGGGCAAAATTATGTTTTCGTCCCTTGAGTCATTAGAGCGCAAGTATTGTCTGCAAGGGAGGGCCTACCATGTGTAAGAGAATATTGCTGCATACAAGTTGCTATCCAAGCTCTCAGATAGGGCCCACTATTGTAGGAACAAATATTTGACAGGATGGCAGACCCCAATAAGTGGAAAGACTATAAGAAGCTATTAGTTTAAAATAAAGTCAAACATAATTACATAATAACAGATGGAAGTCCAAATACAGGCCTGTGGGGTATGGTAGATAAGCAGAGTCCAGTAACAGGCTGGAAGGTCAGGGCTGGCAGAAGACAAGGCCCGTAAGGCAGGCTGAGGTTGAAAAAAGAGGCTGGAGGTCAGGCTAGATCAGGCTTAGGACCTTAGACGATCAAGCATCGGTGTGTGTTTCAAGGAGCAAGTTTATAAAGCACCTTAATTGCTTTATCATTAGCACCTTTTGTTAACAAGGCAGAGGTAAAAGATCAGCAGGAAGAGATATTGGATGCATATTAAAAATACTGAGCTGTCCCAACTCAAAAAGCCCCCAGTGGCTCAGAGAGCAAATTACAGCCTTACGCATTTCGTGCCTCCCAGGAGCACTAGGGCATAGGCTGAATAACAATACTGTACACACAAAATATTTAAGAGAAACACAGCCACAGTCATATTAAAGGGGTGGTACGTCCAACAATACCAAATTCATATTTAACCATCTAGTTGACTTGGGCCTAAACAGAACATACACCTTGCTTCTTTTCTCAGAAGGTCTGAAAGGGTATTGCTCCCTCTTGGACCATAGAAAACTCTATCAAATACAGAACAACCTGAACTTTTTGAAACATCATAGACAGAGGTTAGTAAATTGATCATGGATTCTGACCTTCTGTGCAATCCATGCTCAAGCTGCACCCTGGTTAGACCTAAAATGCTCATTAAAATGTGAATTCACATGTATGGAACCCATCAGTTAATAGGGCTCCTCCAGCAGAATCCGGGGCTAGCCATATTCTTCACTTCCCAGGGTGCCACAGGGTGCCACAGCCATGTGATTTGTGCTCTGATAAACTTCAGTCACTCTTTACTGCTGCACTGCAAATTGGAGTGATATCTCCCCCTTCCTAATACCCGCCCCCCTCGTCCCCCAGCAGCAGAACAATGGGAAGGAAGCAAGATAGCAGCTCCCAGTAGGTATCAGAATAGCACTCAATAGTAAGAAATCCAAGTCCGGCTTGGGACTCCTCCAGTTACATGGGAGTAGGAGAAACAATAGCTTAGCTGAAAGCAGTTCTAATGTGTAGTGCTGGCTCCTTCTGAAAGCTCAGACTCAGGCACACTTTACTGCTGCGCTGCAAGTTGGAGTGATATCTCCCCCCTCCCTCACCCCCAGCAGCCGATCAGCAGAACAATGGGAAGGGAGCAAGATAGCAGCTCCCAGTAGGTATCAGAATAGAACTCAATAGTAAGAAATCCAAGTCCGGCTTGGGACTCCTCCAGTTACATGGGAGTAGGAGAAACAATAGGTTAGCTGAAAGCAGTTCTAATGTGTAGTGCTGGCTCCTTCTGAAAGGCAGAGATATAGAAAAAGAAGAAGAAACATTTAAAAATGTAGGACTTAAGAAGGAGAAAGAAAGGTAAAATCACTGGGGGGTTCCAAAATGTTAGGCACCTTCCAGTGATTGTAACCCGCTTACCTTATACCCCGCGTTGATGCTTTATCAGAAAGGTCTATGTAAATACAGCCATAAGCACTCACAGTAATGCTGCACTGAGTCCTCTATCAAAAGAAACACAGGATTCCTTTATTTTTGTAAATATGTTGTTGTTCGGTATCAGATTTCCTCTCTCAGAAAAATCCTTCATTCTCCATCCGAGACTGCACAGCTCTCTCCCTTCTCCTGCTCCTCCCTCCCATAAGAATTCATAAGAATTCACTCCCCCCTCCTCAGAATGTGTGATCTATGCTACCAGCCTCTAGAGCTGCAGCAGGAAGCTACGGGAGACCAAGCTAAAATGGCAGCTGTTATCTTGATTAAATGGAGGGAGCTTCTAGGGCTGTTTACTCAGGTATGGTAAAGCTTTCTGCAGAATAAATATAGTGTTCTAGGGGCACTAATGTGGCAAATCTATTGGCAGTAAAAAATGTCCTTAACCCAACAGTTTAAGGTAAAGCAGCAAAATGCAAAAACTGTTGAAAATAAGCAGAAGCCAGGATAGCAGAAGGAAGAGGAGAAGAAAGGATAAAATTGTAACAAGAATGGAAGAGACTGAAGGTCAATTTATTGAGAAGGGGAGTCATTAATGGGCTCTACATCTAAAGGGCGCCATAGACGGTAAGATCCAGGGCCGGAACTAGGGGTAGGCAGAAGAGGCAGTTGCCTAGGGCGCAACGATTGGGGGGCGTAGAGATGTAGCGAACCTCACAAAAAAAGTTCGTGAACCCGTTCCTGAACTTCTGCCAAAAAGTGCGAACTTTTGCGAACTTTGCGAACCCCATAGACTTCAATGGGAAGGCGAACTTTAAAACCTAGAAAAGCCATTTCCGGCCAGAAAACTGATTTTAAAGTTTTTTTAAAGGGTGCCACGACCTGGGCAGGGGCATGCCGGAGGGGGATCAAGGGCAAAAATTTCTCTGAAAAATACGTTCTTGACACAGCGTTGCGTTTTGTGCTGTAAAGGGCAGAAATCACACTACATTCCTAAACTTGTGTAATAAACTGCTTTTACAAGGACTATTGGGTTACAGCAGATGAGATCAGAAGGACAGCTGCCCCCAGCAGCTACATACAGAGCAGTAGAAAGTAGATTACTAGTCAGCAAAGCTACCTAAACTGTCCCTCAAATCCCTGCACAGCTCTCTCCCTATGCTAACTCAACAAGCACACACAGGCAGAATGTAAAATGGCTGCTGGGCTTCGGTTTATATATGGAAGGGAGTGGTCCGGGGGTGGTCCAGGAGGGAGAGCTGCCTGATTGGCTGCCATGTATCTGCTGGCTCTGGGGTGAGAGGTCAAAATTTGGCTCCAGCTAAGGCGAACCCAAAATTGCGAACATCGCTAAAAGTTTGTGAACACCCGATGTTCGCGCGAATTAGTTCGCCGGCGAACAGTTCGCTACATCTCTAGAGGGGCGCCAGGCAGGAGCCTCTCCTGCCTACCCCTAGTGCTACTTTGTCATTGCCTCCGGCGCTTAACAGTAGCAGTGGAGGCAATGACCGTTCGGATCGCACCCCCGCTTGCAGCTCCCCCGCCTCGCTTGTGCTTTGGCGCGCATGCGCTGTTCAGGGGGGGTGGCCGAATGCCAAAGCACACGTGGGGGGGGGTGGGTAGTCCGGGGAGGTTACCAAACTAGCGGATCTTCTCCCAATACGCCCACCTAAGGTGGATATTATCAGGCTAATTTGATTATTTGGGCCAAATTATAACATGGGGGTATAGGGGAATAGGGAAAATCAAACCTGCTATATCGACACATGGTCGATTTATGGCCAGTTATTAATTAGGGAGGCCCGGGGCTGCCAAGTCAGTCCCAAAGGACTCAAATGTGTATGGCCACCTTTAGGTTTCCTGATGGACCCTCTGTACCTCCAGTCTGATACTGGACTGGCAGCTCATTGTGATAATAACTCTACTTTCCACAATTGTATTTGTGGAGAAAAATATAAACCTATAAAAATAATCCATGATAATAAAAATTGCTAAATCTGTACATTCATTGGCAGAAACCAGTTATAGTGAGAAAAACATGTTATCTGACAGCAAAACAGAATTTTTGTGACCAAAGAAATTATTTTGTAATCGCAAAGTATCTGCCATTGCACAATGGTGAATTTGGTTGCCACAAAATAATTATTTTGCATCCGCTGAATTCATTTGTGGTGAAAAAAAAAAAAAAATAGATTTTGCAACATGAAAAATATTTTGCGAATACAAAACATTTATATAACGGCATTTTTCCTAAACAAAAGGAATTTTGTGCTAACATTATTTATTTTGTTGGCAGAATTGATTTCTTTTGACAATCATACGTCATAATCCCAAAAAATGGATTTGAGTTCTGACTTTGATTATATTATATACGCATACCCCCCAACTGTCCCGCTTTTCGCGGGACAGTCCCGGGTTTTACAGTGCGTCCCGCTGTCCCGGATTGTTCAATGAATGTCCCGCATTACGGAAATGCAGAACATTCATTAAACTATCCAGACCAGCGGGACGCTCTGGCTGCAGCCGAGCGCTCCGACTCTGTCTCTTCTTGTGGCTCCTGCTTCTTATTCGACTCCTCGTACGGCGGCGACAGGACCTTTTATAAGGTTGCGCCCGTGCGTACATGTGACGTCACACGTACGCACGGGCGCATCCTTATAAAAGGGCCTGTCGCTGCCGTAGAAGGAGCCGCATAAGGAGCAGGAGCCACAAGAAGCAGCAGCGTCTATGGGGGGTACTGTGTATGGGGGGCATTTGCTATTGGAGGTACTCTCTATGGGGCAATTGGGGGCTATTGTGTATGGGGGGAACTGTGTATGGGGGGGCACTGTGTATGGGGGGCACTGTGTATGGGGGGAATTTACTATTGGAGGTACTCTATGGGGCAATTGGGGGCTATTGTGTATGGGGGGCACTGTGTATGGGGGGCATTTACTATTGGAGGTACTCTATGGGGCAATTGGGGGCTATTGTGTATGGGGGGCACTGTGTATGGGGGGCATTTACTATTGGAGGTACTCTCTATGGGGCAATTGGGGGCTACTGTGTATGGGGGCACTGTGTATGGGGGGCATTTACTATTGGAGGTACTCTCTATGGGGCAATTGGGGGCTATTGTGTATGGGGGGAACTGTGTATGGGGGAGCACTGTGTATGGGGGGCACTGTGTATGGGGGGAATTTACTATTGGAGGTACTCTATGGGGCAATTGGGGGCTATTGTGTATGGGGGGCACTGTGTATGGGGGGAATTTACTATTGGAGGTACTCTATGGGGCAATTGGGGGCTATTGTGTATGGGGGGCATTTACTATTGGAGGTACTCTCTATGGGGCAATTGGGGGCTACTGTGTATGGGGGCACTGTGTATGGGGGGAATTTACTATTGGAGGTACTCTCTATGGGGCAATTGGGGGCTACTGTGTATGGGGGCACTGTGTATGGGGGGCATTTACTATTGGAGGTACTCTCTATGGGGCAATTGGGGGCTATTGTGTATGGGGGAACTGTGTATAGGGGGGCACTGTGTATGGGGAGCACTGTGTATGGGGGGAATTTACTATTGGAGGTACTCTATGGGGCAATTGGGGGCTATTGTGTATGGGGGGCATTTACTATTGGAGGTACTCTATGGGGCAATTGGGGGCTACTGTATATGGGGGGCATTTACTATTGGAGGTACTCTCTATGGGGCAATTGGGGGCTACTGTGTATGGGGGCACTGTGTATGGGGGGGCATTTACTATTGGAGGTACTCTCTATGGGGCAATTGGGGGCTATTGTGTATGGGGGGAACTGTGTATGGGGGGCACTGTGTATGGGGGGCACTGTGTATGGGGGGCATTTACTATTGGAGGTACTCTCTATGGGGCAATTGGGGGCTACTGTGTATGGGGGCACTGTGTATGGGGGGCATTTACTATTGGAGGTACTCTCTATGGGGCAATTGGGGGCTACTGTGTATGGGGGCACTGTGTATGGGGGGAATTTACTATTGGAGGTACTCTATGGGGCAATTGGGGGCTACTGTGTATAGGGGCATTTACTATTGGAGGTACTCTCTATGGGGCAATTGGGGGCTACTGTGTATGGGGGGCACTGTGTATAGGGGGCACTGTGTATGGGGGGGCACTGTGTATGGGGGAATTTACTATTGGAGGTACTCAATGGGGCAATTGGGGGCTATTGTGTATGGGGGGCATTTACTATTGGAGGTACTCTATGGGGCAATTGGGGGCTACTGTATATGGGGGGGCATTTACTATTGGAGGTACTCTCTATGGGGCAATTGGGGGCTACTGTGTATGGGGGGCACTGTGTATGGGGGGAATTTACTATTGGAGGTACTCTCTATGGGGCAATTGGGGGCTACTGTGTATGGGGGGCATTTACTATTGGAGGTACTCTCTATGGGGCAATTGGGGGCTACTGTGTATGGGGGCACTGTGTATGGGGGGAATTTACTATTGGAGGTACTCTCTATGGGGCAATTGGGGGCTACTGTGTATGGGGGGCATTGTGTATGGAGGGTACTTTCTATGGGGGCATTTAAAAATGAATTTTAAAAATGGGGTGTGGTAATTGGGGAGTGGCCACAAAGTGCTGCGCGCGCCGAGTCTTTTTGTCCCTCTTTTCATTTTTCAAATGTTGGGAGGTATGTATACGGTTTTTGCTTATTTTTGATTAATTCTATTATCACCAAATGAGTTTTTTCAGCACATACATTCTGTATACATTTAGCAAAATACTCCTTAATGGTACAGTGTTCCCTATACAAATCTGACCCCACACTGTGGAAATAATATTCTAATAAAATCAAAATAATCTTGAAATAAAACCATATCCCATTACAAATCACTTGACGTTTTGATTTGTTTTAATAGATATCTACTTCAGTAATATTTAGAAAGGAATTTGTTCACATAAATACGTTCCATAATATGATTAATGAGCGCTCCGCACATTATTAGTATAATCCTTTGTGACAATTACATAATCGTATTACAGTTCCGACAAGCTTCATCTTGTAGCAACATCAGACTTTACATTCCTATTGAACTGGTTTCGGAGTTTACACAATAATAGAATGGCAACAGGGCAACTTCCTTTAAACTTATTTATGTAAATACCTTGAGCTTTTATGTAGCCAAACAAAACAATATTGTGAGGGAACTTTTTTAAAAAAAAATTCATGCACAAATAGTTCAAAAAACACACAGCATTGTCTGCAGAAAAGAGCTTGGGAAATACAAACTCATGTTATAAAGCAGGGGGTCCCCAACCTTTATAACCTATGAGCAACATTTAAACATAAAATAAAGTTGGGGAGCAACACAAGCATGAAAAGAGTTCCTGGGGGTGATCCCTTATCCGGAAACCCGTTATCCAGAAAGCTCCGAATTACGGAAAGGCCATCTCCCATAGACTCCATTATAATCAAATAATTCTATTTTTTAAAAATGATTTCCTTTTTCTCTGTAATAATAAAACAGTACCTGTACTTGATCCCAACTAAGATATAATTACCCCTTATTGGGGGCAGAACAGCCCTATTGGGTTTATTTCATGGTTAAATGATTCCCTTTTCTCTGTAATAATAAAACAGTACCTGTACTTGATCCCAACTAAGATATAATTACCCCTTATTGGGGCAGAACAGCCCTATTGGGTTTATTTAATGGTTAAATGATTCCCTTTTCTCTGTAATAATAAAACAGTACCTGTACTTGATCCCAACTAAGATATAATTACCCCTTATTGGGGGCAGAACAGCCCTATTGGGTTTATTTCATGGTTAAATGATTCCCTTTTCTCTGTAATAATAAAACAGTACATGTACTTGATCCCAACTAAGATATAATTACCCCTTATTGGGGCAGAACAGCCCTATTGGGTTTATTTCATGGTTAAATGATTCCCTTTTCTCTGTAATAATAAAACAGTACCTGTACTTGATCCCAACTAAGATATAATTACCCCTTATTGGGGGCAGAACAGCCCTATTGGGTTTATTTAATGGTTAAATGATTCCCTTTTCTCTGTAATAATAAAACAGTACCTGTACTTGATCCCAACTAAGATATAATTACCCCTTATTGGGGGCAGAACAGCCCTATTGGGTTTATTTAATGGTTAAATGATTCCCTTTTCTCTGTAATAATAAAACAGTACCTGTACTTGATCCCAACTAAGATATAATTACCCCTTATTGGGGGCAGAACAGCCCTATTGGGTTTATTTAATGGTTAAATGATTCCCTTTTCTCTGTAATAATAAAACAGTACCTGTACTTGATCCCAACTAAGATATAATTACCCCTTATTGGGGGCAGAACAGCCCTATTGGGTTTATTTAATGGTTAAATGATTCCCTTTTCTCTGTAATAATAAAACAGTACCTGTACTTGATCCCAACTAAGATATAATTACCCCTTATTTGGTGCAAAATAATCCTATTGGGTTTAATTAATGGTTTATTGATTTTTTAGTAGACTAAAAAAAGAGAAATAAAGTTTATTTGTTATTCCAAGCCACAGATATCATGTAGGATATAACCTTATAAACAGTGCTTTGTGATGTCATGAGTTATACTTTGTGCTTTAGCAAATAATACACCCCTGTTCTAAACGATTAAGGATATTATAAGTCAACTAGAAGTTCCATGATCTCTATAGAAGCACTCCTCCGGCAGCCTTGTTCTTATACATGGTCATGGAACTCTTAATGACTTATAATATCAGATATACAGTTGTTATGTCTCTGAATAAACCTACAGAAGGGAAGATGATAATCATGTTTTATGCATTTTATAACATTATTTTGAGCTGAGCATCAACCTAGAGTATAAAACCTATCCATGGTAAGGGAGAGCTGTCTCGCTGTCTAGATTGTAAGCTCTTTTGGGCAGGGCTCTCTTCACCTCTTGTATCGGTTATTGATTGCTTTATATGTTACTCTGTATGTCCAATGTATAAAACCCACTTATTGTACAGCGCTGCGGGATATGTTGGCACTTTATAAATAAATGTTAATAATAATAATATAATATGTATGTATGTATGTATAACTTTATTTATATAGTGCCACAAGGGATACGCAGCACTGTACAATCTTACAATATACACAATTACACACAGGGAGGACAAGTGTAATAATAAATACAATAAATAAGTATAAATACACAGGGAATAAGTGCCATGTGGTATGGGACATAGTAAAAAGGAGGTCCCTGCCCCGTAGAGCTTACAGTCTAAGTGGTTGGCTAACATACAGGCACAAATTGGAAGGTAAGAGTGCACTAGGTATGGTCCCTGCCCCATAGAGCTTACAATCTAAGTGGTTGGGTAACATACAGGCACAAATTGGAAGGTAAGAGTGCACTAGGTATGGTCCCTGCCCTGTAGAGCTTACAATCTAAGTGGTTGGGTAACATACAGGCACAAATTGGAAGGTAAGAGTGCACTAGGTATGGTCCCTGCCCCATAGAGCTTACAATCTAAGTGGTTGGGTAACATACAGGCACAAATTGGAAGGTAAGAGTGCACTAGGTATGGTCCCTGCCCCGTAGAGCTTACAATCTAAGTGGTTGGGTAACATACAGGCACAAATTGGAAGGTAAGAGTGCACTAGGTATGGTCCCTGCCCCGTAGAGCTTACAATCTAAGTGGTTGGGTAACATACAGGCACAAATTGGAAGGTAAGAGTGCACTAGGTATGGTCCCTGCCCCGTAGAGCTTACAATCTAAGTGGTTGGGTAACATACAGGCACAAATTGGAAGGTAAGAGTGCACAGGGTATGGTCCCTGCCCCATAGAGCTTACAGTCTAAGTGGTTGGGTAACATACAGGCACAAATTGGAAGGTAAGAAAGCACCAGGTATGGGCATTTGCCCTTAAGTGCAGGACTGGGCAAAATAATGTTTTAGTGCTCCAGAAGGTACAGTCTGAGTTTTATCTTAAAGAGAGTGGGTGAGTGTTCCCTACGGAGGGATTCAGGGCCTAGTATTGCTGGTCCAATGCATTTCCCCAACTGTCAGCATTAGAAGCCATTTTAGGCTCTCACTCGAGACTCAAATGATTATAAAAGGCCAGTCTAAACAATAGCCTGTTACAATCTTTGTTATTGATGGATTACCCAAATCAATCTTATGAAAATAAGAATCACCCTGAGATGCTCCCTACCTTGTACCGCACATGATGCATTAAAAAAAGTACTTAATATTGTATACACTGGTAACACATGAAACATCTATGCCATTTCCTCCATGAAGAATGAATGAATGCTTGTTGTGAATTTCCCATGGCTACAAGCAGGCAGATTGCTTGAGCACCTGAGCAAATAACACAACACCCTAAAACAAGCAGAGACAGATATGCAGAACATCTTTCAAAATACTTCTCCAATGAACAAAGGGCACCTCCACCGAGTAAATCCTGTTCAGTATGGTTTGATGAAACTGAAACCTTGAGTTTAAAGGCACATAAATAATAAACAAGCATACAAACACACACAGCAGAGGCATTAGAATATACAGGCCCTTATATTCAGAACAATCTTTTCTTTCTCACACCAGTGGAGGCCCTTTCCTACTGTATCACTCACTTCCTGTGCCACAGGATGCATTTCACTATGTAAACAGTTTGCAGGAAGTTAGGTGTTTCAGCGCAACGGCTTTCCTCATTGTGCATAAAAGACAAGGGGTCTTGATGGCTTATTGTTCCTTTATGGGGATCCTGGCAAACAAAGGCGATACATAGTGATGGGCAAAATGTTTCGGCAGACATGGATTTGCAGCGAATTTCCACGTTTCGCCATTGGCGGATTGTTTCACAGAGGAAAAAATTCACAGAGGAAAAATTTGCCACACGTCCAAAAATTGTCACCCGCTTTAAAAGAATAGCCGCGGGCTTCAAAAGAATAGCTGCGCAACAAAAGAATAGCCGCGCACGACAAAAGAATAGCCGCGCACGACAAAAGAATAGCTGGGCGACAAAAGAATAGCCTCAGGACAAAAGAATAGCCGGGCGACAAAAGAATAGCTGGGCGACAAAAGAATAGCTGCGCACGACAAAAGAATAGCTGCGGGCGACAAAGGAATAGCCTCGTGACAAAAGAATAGCCTCGGGCGATAAAGGAATAGCCTCGTGACAAAAGAATAGCCGCGGACGACAAAAGAACAGCCGCGGGCGACAAAGGAATAGCCTCGTGACAAAAGAATAGCCGCGGACGACAAAAGAATAGCCGTGGGCGACAAAGGAATAGCCTCGTGACAAAAGAATAGCCGCGGACGACAAAAGAATAGCCGCGGGCGACAAAGGAATAGCCTCGTGACAAAAGAATAGCCGCGGACAACAAAAGAATAGCCGCGGGCGACAAAAGAATAGCTGCAGGTGACAAAAGAATAGCCGCGGGCGACAAAAGAATAGCTGCGGACGACAATTGGACATTGTGTGGAGAGGCTGGACTGGTGGTAGAAATGGCCTGCGACCAATGACCCAGAGGAGGGTTGTGGGCGATGGACCGTATTTACCTCCAGCCCCACAGCTGACGTTGGAAATAAGTTGAGACTATTATTTATATTCGCGTGCCTGCCCTGACCCCCTCTTGTGTCTGCCCTGACCCCATCTGGTGAGGCATCTGCTAGGGAGGCATCTAGGGCAGGATGGAAAATTTATATGGGATTAACCAGCAACTGGCTGGATACAGAAATGGTCAGAGCAAGATGGGGCATCTAAAACACTGTCACCTTAAGTCAACTTAGAGCAGAGAGACAATGTCAAGCCATATGGGCAGAGAAGGTAGTGACCCCCCTGTCACATTACAATGATTACATGTCCCATATCCCTTGATAATATGCTGAAATATGATGCAAGTTTTACTTCTGCAACATCTGGATAGAGCAAAACCGCTATGAAAAATCTATGCCCCCTATAAATTAATCCCCCTATTCTCGAGAAACATCAGCCCCCTTGATGCAACAGAATCATCCAATTGGAATTGCCTGCTCTGTTTACACCCTGCTTCATGTTTTTATGGATATGGCTGTATCTGGAGGCATTAAACACATAGGGGTTGATTCACTAAAGGTCGATAACGCTTATCGCATGCTTTTTTTTGCGTTAAAAAGCATGCGATAATTAAGTCCCGATTCATCAAAGTCATTTCGTATGTGTTAAGACGCATATCGCATGCGCAAAAAAACACACCATCGCAATGTGTTATTTACGTTCATTTTCGCTTAGAAATAATACTAACACATGATTCACAAGCACTTAGACGCGCTAAATATCGCATTAGTCTGTGCGAAGATTAACCCCTACTTGGGGCAGGCGGTAAAATTGCGGTTTGTGAGCTTTTGGCAACACAATAAGGACTTTGCAGTGGGATTTATTCCGTCTGTGTTGGCCCCAGAGTGACGCAGCCGCCAGTTTGCAGGGAAATGGGCATTTTCAGAACAGTAGTTTTCCGAAAGTAATGGTTACGTGCGTAAAATCGTGCGCTAATATAGCAAGCGGCGAAATATATTGCTCGCAGCAGGAAATAACGCACGCGGCGGGAATTACCGCAAGAAAAACGCTCCTCGCGAGTTAAATAACGCAAAGAACATCATGTCTTAATTATGACGCCTGTCCTTTTAGTGAATCGAGCATTAAATGCCAAAAAATTAGAAACAATAAAATGTTTAATGCATGCTATAAATAGCGCTCGTTTTATCGACCTTTAGTGAATCAGCCCCATATTTTCTAGAACCCGTCACCAATAATCCACTATGCCCACCATTCTGATGTCTGAATACAGTGCAGTAATCTCCCTGCAGCAAGATCATAGTGATGTGAAGCAAAGAAGTGGGGTGTGATGGGACAAGTTTATGGGGTGTTTGTATCCTGCTTGTTGTGAGTAGGGACCATAGAACAACGAGTCTATGATGGCCTCCCAAAAGCTGCAGTTGTGGACAAAAGGCAAGCAGGTAAGTGCCACTGTATCTATTGAAGCACCAGAATTCTATACAGGTATGGGACCTGTTATCCAGAATGCTCAGGACCTGGGGGTCCTAAAATATTATTTAAACATTAAACATTGTTTTGCTTCCAATATTAATTATATCTTAGTTGGGATCAAGTACAGGTACTGTTTTATTATTACAGAGAAAAGGGAATCATTTAACCATTAAATAAACCCAATAGGGCTGTTCTGCCCCCAATAAGGGGTAATTATATCTTAGTTGGGATCAAGTACAGGTACTGTTTTATTATTACAGAGAAAAGGGGAATCATTTAACCATGAAATAAACCCAATAGGGCTGTTCTGCCCCCAATAAGGGGTAATTATATCTTAGTTGGGATCAAGTACAGTACTGTTTTATTATTAAGAGAAAAGGGAATCATTTAACCATTAAATAAACCCAATAGGGCTGTTCTGCCCCAATAAGGGGTAATTATATCTTAGTTGGGATCAAGCACAGGTACTGTTTTATTATTACAGAGAAAAGGGAATCATTTAACCATTAAATAACCCAATAGGGCTGTTCTGCCCCCAATAAGGGGTAATTATATCTTAGTTGGGATCAAGTACAGGTACTGTTTTATTATTACAGAGAAAAGGGAATCATTTAACCATGAAATAAACCCAATAGGGCTGTTCTGCCCCCAATAAGGGGTAATTATATCTTAGTTGGGATCAAGTACAGGTACTGTTTTATTATTACAGAGAAAAGGGAATCATTTAACCATTAAATAAACCCAATAGGGCTGTTCTGCCCCAATAAGGGGTAATTATATCTTAGTTGGGATCAAGTACAGGTACTGTTTTATTATTACAGAGAAAAGGGAATCATTTAACCATTAAATTAACCCAATAGGGCTGTTCTGCCCCAATAAGGGGTAATTATATCTTAGTTGGATCAAGTACAGGTACTGTTTTATTATTACAGAGAGAAACGGGAATCATTTAACCATTAAATAAACCCAATAGGGCTGTTCTGCCCCCAATAAGGGGTAATTATATCTTAGTTGGGATCAAGTACAGGTACTGTTTTATTATTACAGAGAAAAAGGACATTATTTTTAAAAATGAGAATTATTTGCTTATAATGGAGTCTATGGGAGATGGCCTTTCCGTAATTTGTTACTTTCTGGATAACGGGTTTCAGGATAAGGGATCCCATACCTGTACTATAAATATCACTAGCTATAGGACCTCCTTCTGTTCATGTATTTGCTACAACAAAGCCCTTCTTGTAACAGCGAACGCCATTCGTTTTTTTTTTCTTCTCTTTTCAAACCCAGAATTCTGTGCATTTTTCGATACTTTCAAAACTCTGTTTACATTCGGTGCACTTCAAACGCCAAGACCCTGAAGTGAATATTCATACCGAATATCACACTGGCTCCAAAAACATTTAGCTTGGATTAAATGTGATTTTTAAGTAATTAGACAATTAGATCTAGTGCCAGAACGCGTTTGCTAAATAGAATAACCATACGCTTCTTGGCTATGTGGAAGCTAGTCTGTCTGTGTTTATATTTAGGTGAAAGGTAAATATGTTTTTAAATGTAAATATGTTGATAGAAATGTGTATTTGAAAAGTTTGGTCCAGGATCCTGGGGTTTGGTCCCCAAGTGACCTTGAATATGACGCCATTTGTGTGCGCCTTCTGGTCTCATAGAAATGATGTCACCAGGAAGCCCATTAGGTCTCATGGTTAAAAGGGGATCCTCCAGTAAGAATCTTCTTTACTAAAACATCAATGCTAGTAGCTCAGTTAATCTATGTTTATACTTGACTCTCTCTTCTTGTTTTTATATGGTCTTACAAAGGTATTAATCAATATTCTTCTGACTATAAACACCTAAATGATTATATCCACATTTCTAGAGCTTGAGCTTGTATAATTTTGCCCCTTTATAGGTCCCTGGTAAGGCCTCACCTTGAGTATGGGGGGGCAGTTTTGGGCTCCAGTCCTTAAGAAGGATATTAGTGATGAGCGAATCTGTTCCGTTTCGCCGAAAAATTTGCGAATCTTTCAAAAGATTCGCGAAACGGCGAAAATGTCGTGCGACAAAAAAATTTGTCGCGCGGCTATTGTTTCGTCGCACGCGGCTATTGTTTCGTCGCACGCGGCTATTGTTTTGTCGCACGCGGCTATTGTTTTGTCGCACGCCTATTGTTTCGTCGCACGCGGCTATTGTTTCGTTGCCCGCGGCTATTGTTTCGTCGCACGGCTATTGTTTCGTCGCACGCGGCTATTGTTTTGTCGCACGCGGCTATTGTTTTGTCGCACGCGGCTATTGTTTTGTCGCCCGCGGCTATTGTTTTGTTGCACGGCTATTGTTTCGTCGCCCGCGACTATTGTTTTGTCGCGCGGCTATTGTTTCGGCGCCCGCGACTATTGTTTTGTCGCACGGCTATTGTTTCGTCGCACGCGGCTATTATTTAGTCGCCCGCGGCTATTCTTTTTTGACGCCGGCGACAATTTTTGGACGCGCGGCGAATTTTTCCGCGGCAAAATTTTTCATCCGCTTCGCTAAACAATCCGCCAATCGCGAAACGCTGAAATTCGCCGCGAATCCATGCCTGGCGAAACTTTTCGTCCATCACTATTAATGAGCTGGAGAGAGTGCAGAGACTGCAACTAAACTGGTAAAGGGGATGGAAGGGTTAAACTATGAGGTGAGACTGTCAGGGTTGGGGTTGTTTT
Organism: Xenopus tropicalis; assembly: GCF_000004195.4. Lineage (NCBI taxonomy): Eukaryota > Metazoa > Chordata > Amphibia > Anura > Pipidae > Xenopus > Xenopus tropicalis. Next base: position 11,541,619 of record NC_030679.2, read on the forward strand.
CTCTGGAAAAGAGGCGCTTGCGAGGGGACATGATTACTCTGTACAAGTACATTAGGGGGGATTATAGGCAGATAGGGGGGGGTTCTTTTTTCCCATAAAAACAATCAGCGCACCAGAGGCCCCCCCTTTAGATTAGAGGAAAGGAGCTTCCATTTGAAGCAGCGTAGGGGGTTCCTCACGGGGAGGGCAGTGAGGTTGAGGAATGCCCTTCCTAGTGATGCTGTAATGGCAGATTCTGTTAGTGCCTATAAGAGGGGCCTGGATGGGTTCTGGAACAAGCATAGTACCCAAGGCTATTGTGATACTAATACCTACAGTTAGTATTAGTGTTTGTATATATAGTTTATGTATGTGAGTGTATAGATAGGTAAGTATAGGCTGTGAGTCAACCAGATTTTGGAGTCATTATATTACACTGGAATTAAACATGGGGGGGAATGACAGACTAGTTCAGTGCTAGGAAACTGTGTAAATGCTTCAAATACAGGAACAAAGAGCCATATTTACATTTTTTTTGCCGTTTAATTCAGCCAGGGGCCCTAGAGAGCTGAGGAGAACTTGTATTGAGCAATATTGCTTTATGAATACAACCTGATGTTGCTGGACTTCAGCTCCCAGTATGCCTCAACCTTGAAAATATGCATACCTCCCAACTGTCCCGCTTTCGGCGGGACAGTCCCGGTTTTTAGAGCGCATCCTGCTGTCCCGGATAGTTCCATGAATGTCCCGCATTTCCGTAATAAATTACGGAAATGCGGAACATTCATTGACTTACCCGGGACAGCGCGATGCGTTGGCGCTCCTTCTTCCCCAGCGGCTCCTAAGTGTATGCGGCTCCTTCTGCCGTGGTCCCAGGTACTTTTATAAGGTTGCGCCATTACGCACGGGTGACGTCATTACGCACGGGCGCAACCTTATAAAAGGGCCTGGGACCGCCGCAGAAGGAGCCGCATACACCGAGGAGCCACTGGGGACGAAGAAGAAGGGAGCGCTGTGTATGGGGGGGGGGGCTGTCTCTACTGGGGGCACTGTGTATGGGGGGGCTGTCTCTATTGGGGGCACTGTGTATGGGGGGGGGCTGTCTCTATTGGGGGCACTGTGTATGGGGGGGCTGTCTCTATTGGGGGCACTGTGTATGGGGGGGCTGTCTATATTGGGGGCGCTGTGTATGGGGGGGGGCTGTCTCTATTGGGGGCGCTGTGTATGGGGGGCTGTCTCTATTGGGGGCACTGTGTATGGGGGGGCTGTCTCTATTGGGGGCACTGTGTATGGGGGGGACTGTCTCAATTGGGGGCACTGTGTATGGGGTGGGACTGTCTCAATTGGGGGCACTGTGTATGGGGGGCACTGTGTATGGGGGCACTGTGTATGGGTAGTACTGTCTTTTAGGCTATTGGGGGCACTGTGTATGGGGGGGCAAACTGGTAGATAGTTATAACTCACTTATAACTGACTGCCTTCTCTCTATATTTGTATTTATATGTAGGAGTTGCTATATTGTTTCCCTTAGGTAGTACAGTATGAGGGTATAGCACATTTGCGTCTGATCCTGCCATTTCTACTATATAAAAGGAGAATTTTTTGAAAAAAAAAATGGATGGGGTGTGGTAATTGGGGCGTGGCCAAAAAATTGCCGCGCTACGCGCACCGAATCTTTTTGTCCCTCTTTTCTTTTTTCAAATGTTGGGAGGTACGAATATGTTACAGTATGCTGGGAGTTGTAGTCCAGCAACAACTAAGTACACAGAAAACAATCTTCCCGTGTCCATTAATTATACAAAAAGCCTCAGCCCGGAGTTATTTCTTAAATACAGATTCAAATTAACAGCTGCAGTTGTGTTTTGTCTGCTTGTGTTATAAATTACTGACCTCTTTCCATGAAAAATTAGCCAATTAGGAGCTTTGTTACTGTATTTAGAAGAGACAGATGATCAGAAGCCAATAAATGAAATGAACCATATTCCAATTATTACAAATCTGTTTTGTAAATCTTCTTTGTTACACAAATGGTGCAGAATCCAATACATTTACTGTATATATTCGAGTATAAGCCTAGTTTTTCAGCACCCAAAATGTGCTGAAAATGTCACCCTCGGCTTATACACGAGTCGGGTGCCATGGGTCCCTCCAGACTAGCACCCTCTATCCTTTGTGTGCAAATTAGGCCCCCCGCAACCAGACCCTCCAGTGCCCTGGCCCACTCACAAATTCATCTTCATCTACTTACCTGTCCCATTCTGCACTAGTCATTGCACTTTATATTCTATATAAACCATAGTTTTGATGGATTTTAACTCTTTGTGTTTTAGCTTGGTTGCTGATTGAGCTAAGGGGGTAGTACTCTTAAGGCATCATTGTTGAGACCATATTGTTTTTGTTGACCTTCTTCTCCACTTACAGAGCTGTAATTTTATTGGAATTTATTTTGATTATTGAAACTTAGCAGTAGCGGCTGCATTTCCCACCCTAGGCTTATACTCGAGTCAATACGTTTTTCCAGTTTTCTTAGGTAAAATTAGGTACCTCGGCTTATATTCGGATCGGCTTATACTCGAGTATATACGGTAAGTACATTTTGGAAGCAGTAGTCCAGGGCTGTATTCTTAAAGAAATTCTGCTCAGTAAACCACTTTCCCAGTTCTCAGGGCCAGCGGCCAATTAATGTGCAAATAAATGCTCCAATAAGAATCCTACCTGATATGATTACATCTGGCTCCATGTTCTTTGCCCCTGCAACTGGAGCTGGAAGCTTTATAGGCACACTAAACCCAACTGTAAACCTTTCCCACTGCGTCCCCAAGTTCTCTATAGAAGTTGACAAAAAATCGTAATTACACATGGAAAACCTCTCACCAATGAGAATTCTACAACCAAAAACTTAATAAGAGAATTGACCAGTGAGAATTGCCGATTCCCAGCACTATGTCAGCCATCTTGCTCTTATCTTACATACAGAGATTATTGTGCTATTTTGGGGGTCATTATATTACACTGGAATCAAACAGGGGGGGGGGGGGGGGGTGGGAGGACAGACTTGTTCAGTAGTAGGAAACTGTGCTTAATGCTCCCAACTCCAAATGCAGGAACAAAGAACATGGAGCCAGATTTACACAGATCAGCTGGGATTCTCATTGGATGATTATTTTGCATTTACCTTCGAATGTTTTGTTGAGCGATATTGCTTTAAGATTGCACTCCTACAGCTCCCAGCATGATTTAACCACTGAGTAAAGTATGGTTGACATGTGCAGTACCCTTTCCAGGTTCTATTGACACAGGTCCAGCACAGAGAGAATAGTAATGCACACAATTTATAGTTGTTTTTCATGCAATTTCTTGTACATTGCTCCAATAAATACAATGGTGCATTCTTATAAGAACAGGGTTGGACTGGGAGGGTGGAGGGCCCAACGGGTCTCCCGCCCCAGGGTCCCTGCAGGTGCCCGTGCCGCGCCAACCCCCCCCCCCAGGGGCCCCCCTAACCCTCATCGCAGGGCCCCCCACCCAACATCCTCCCCCGAGCGCGTAAATTTAACACGTCAGGGGAGGAACAGTCGGGCAGGGGGAGCGCTGGCAAGGGCCGGGATTTTTCCCGGTGTCCCGGCGGCCCAGTCCAACCCTGTATAAGAATGGGGGGGGGGTGGGTTTGCTTCTTAGGAGTATCCAAAGCAGAGCACAATGTATATCAATTATAAACTGCTTCCAATTTCCCCAGTGGCATCAAAATCAAAGCATTTCAACGTTTTACGATACAGATTCCACGCCAGGGAACGAACTACTGGTAGAGGCGGGTATATATTGAACGTCAATGTCTCTTTAAGAGCGCATATGCTCCATTCCCTCGCCTTTATTGTTGCGCTATTGAAGTGGTGGATTCCTGGTCACACTGGAGCAGTGTACATTACCCTAATTTCTAGCTTCACTTTCTTTTTTTTTGTGTCCTTTTTTTATCCCCAGAAGTTCCCTTCATTTGACCTTTTTCCATTTCCTCTGGTCCTTGTGTTTCCTTGAAGCTTTGTAGCTGTCTTCTTTTCACTTTTTTTTTTTTTTTAATTGGTGCCCTTTCTTCTACTTCTGATAAAAAGCCTTACTTCCCCCCCCCCCCTTCTTTTTAATTCTTTTCAACTTCTTTCTTGAATTGCGACTGCACCAATTCTGCTTTCCTTCCATTTTGTAAAATCCTGACTGCAGAGTCATAGCAGCTGGGATTCAGAAATGGAGATGAATAGAAAATGCTAATAAGGCGCTTTTTTATTTTTGTAGAAAAAAAAGCTTTGATTATAAAAAAAAATGTCCCCTATTACTCAAATCCCAACAATAGTACGAGAATCCGTGTGTCCTTGAGAATTTTCTATTGAAGTGTACAGTGCTTGAAGCGGATTCTTGAATCTCGCCCCGGACCCGTTCATGAAAAATCGGCTGATGCTGAATGTACAGCTGGCACATTGAAGTAATGAGGGGTGTCTGCCCACCCAACAGCAAGCGAATAGGGGGGGGAAGCGATTCTAACATAGATGAAAGCATACGGTTAGCTGGTTCGCATTTCCCTATAATGAGAATGTTAAAAAAATTTAATATATAGTTTTATAGAGGGAATTGTTAACCTACCATAATACTTATCGGTCCCTTGGACCGATTCGGCAGCTAATCGGCCCGTGTATGGGGAGAGCAGAGCGGCCTGGCCGACCGATATCTGGCTTGAAATTGGCCAGATCTCGATCGGCCAGATTAGATAATCCGGTCGGATCAGGGACCGCATCGGCTCGTTGATGCGGTCCCCGATCCGACTGCCCCATTGCCACCCACATAATCCGATCGTTTGGCCCCAGGGCCAAACGATCGGATTATTTTTTTTTATACCTAAATGCTCCCCGATATCGCCCACCCGTAGGTGGGGATATCGGGGGAAGATCCGCTCGCTTGGCGACATCGCCAAGCGAGCGGATCTGCTCGTGTATGGCCACCTTTATTCTTCACTCCGAAGCTCTCCGAGATAGGTGGCCATTATGCAAGTGGAATCTCCAGTGAGAATTCTCCTTCCAAGTGCCATGTTATCTAACATAGGGAGATCACTGCACAGTTTGGGCTCGCTAATGTTACACAGTAATCATACGTTAGAAGGGCAGACATGGTCATGTTAATGTAGTTGATGTCGACTTTGAACAGGAGCCAAACGTTGCCAAAAGAGTCTCCAATTCTGTTTGGTCTCCAGGGCTCAAACGGGACATGAGTTAGAGAGGGTTCAGAGAAGGGCAACTAAGCTGGTAAAGGGTATGGGAAGTCTCAGTTATGGGGAAAGACTGGCCCAGTTGGGTCTGTTTACACTGGGGAAGAGGCGCTTAAGGGGTGACATGATAACTATGTATAAATATATAAGGGGATCATATAATAACCTCTCTAATGCTTTATTTACCAGTAGGGCCTTCCAACGGGCACGAGGGCACCCACTCCGTTTAGAAGAAGGGAGGTTCCGTTTAAAAATTCGGAAAGGATTTGTTACTGTGAGAGCTGTGAGGTTGTGGGATTCCCTCCCCGAATCAGTCGTACTGACTGATACATTATATAGCTTTAGGGCTGGGTGGGTATTTAGAGTGAGGGCAGGGTAGGGGAGATAGCTCTCAGTACAAGTGAGGGAATACAGGGGTAGGGGAGATAGCTCTCAGTACAAGTGAGGGAATACAGGGGTAGGGGGATAGCTCTCAGTACAAGTGAGGGAATACAGGTACAGGGTAGCTCTCAGTACAAGTGAGGGAATACAGGGGTAGGGGGATAGCTCTCAGTACAAGTGAGGGAATACAGGGGTAGGGGAGATAGCTCTCAGTACAAGTGAGGGAATACAGGGGTAGGGGGGATAGCTCTCAGTACAAGTGAGGGAATACAGGGTAAGGGGAGATAGCTCTCAGTACAAGTGAGGGAATACAGGGTATGGGAGATAGCTCTCAGTACAAGTGAGGGAATACAGGGGTAGGGGGGATAGCTCTCAGTACAAGTGAGGGAATACAGGGGTAGGGGGATAGCTCTCAGTACAAGTGAGGGAATACAGGGGTAGGGGGGATAGCTCTCAGTACAAGTGAGGGAATACAGGGTAGGAGATAGCTCTCAGTACAAGTGAGGGAATACAGGGGTAGGGGGGATAGCTCTCAGTACAAGTGAGGGAATACAGGGGTAGGGGGGATAGCTCTCAGTACAAGTGAGGGAATACAGGGGTAGGGGAGATAGCTCTCAGTACAAGTGAGGGAATACAGGGGTAGGGGGGATAGCTCTCAGTACAAGTGAGGGAATACAGGGGTAGGGGGGATAGCTCTCAGTACAAGTGAGGGAATACAGGGGTAGGGGGGATAGCTCTCAGTACAAGTGAGGGAATACAGGGGTAGGGAGATAGCTCTCAGTACAAGTGGAATACAGGGGTAGGGGGGATAGCTCTCAGTACAAGTGAGGGAATACGGGGTATGGGAGATAGCTCTCAGTACAAGTGAGGGAATACAGGGGGGATAGCTCTCAGTACAAGTGAGGGAATACAGGGGTAGGGGGGATAGCTCTCAGTACAAGTGAGGGAATACAGGGGTAGGGGAGATAGCTCTCAGTACAAGTGAGGGAATACAGGGGTAGGGGGGATAGCTCTCAGTACAAGTGAGGGAATACAGGGGTATGGGAGATAGCTCTCAGTACAAGTGAGGGAATACAGGGTTCAGATGGGGTTTTTGCCTTCCTCTGGATCAACTAGTAGTTAGGCAGGTTATATATAGGCATTATGGTTGAACGTGATGGACGTATGTCTTTTTTCAACCTAACTTACTATGAGCAGTTCTTCGCAGACCTATCTGTCAGGAGCTTCTTGTGGTCTTTACCTGACAGGTTTTCTATCCTGCCCAACAAATGTTTTATTACCAATTATCAGGGTAGCAGACGTAAGGACTTGGGGGCGGGTTACAAAATAAAAAATGGCTGGGCCCATGGTCACAACATTACCTCCTCATGAGTGCACCTTGAAAGCACAAAGAGCTGCCAGTCCATGACATCATTGGGCTGTGACAACCAAAAGTTTAAATATAAAGACACCAGAGACCCAGGTTCAATGCCCTATAGGAGGTCTTCATTTCCAAATCATGTGGTCCACTCTAAATTGTATTATTTTTGCTGCCTGCCTTGACTACAGTGGTGTAATTTAAATGCCCCCCCCCCCCCCCCATATTAAAAAAAAAAATGTCCAGGTATACACATCCCCAGCCAATTGCTTGCTTGGGTTCAGCAGTAAGGGGTGATGAAATCATACAGCAGCCCCCAAAACAGTCCAAGCCCCTCACTACCCCCAACAGGGTCTGCTGTAGGATAATTACACCACTGACTGCAGACCCGTTTAACTCTTTGGATACCTGGTTCCCAACTTCCAGGCTAGATGGCTGAAACACCAGAAAAGTCCCGTACGCAAGTAAATACGCTTCCAATTTGGCCTGAAGGAGCCCCATGTACAGCCAGCTTAAAGGAGAAGGAAGCTTTATCAGAAAGGTCCATAAGCACTCACAGAAACGCTGAGTTCTCTGTCAAAAGATTTGTTGTCTATGTTTTCCTGTGCCAGAGACAGGCAGCTCTCTCCTCTCCTGTTCCCCCTCCCTCGAGAATGCTAAGGACTCCCCCCCTCCCCCCTTAGGAATGTGGATCTGAGCCAATCAGCAGGAAGCTTCCAGCTGATTGGTCTTGGTCTTGGTGCAGGAGCGAGGCATTATGGGAACTTTCTTTACACAGCTCAGCGTTTTTTTTCCCTATGAGGCTTCTGATCATCTCTACGATTCCGCGGTGTAACTATCTGTACAGCAGACTCCCCGGTCACAGGGGTAACTAATGCTGAACCGCTCTCTTTGTAATGGTGGTGTGTGCAAGAGTGCAGGGTTTTGCCTCCTTTTAACTCAAGAAGCCCGCCATTGAGGGCGAATGAATGAAGACAAGGCGTGAAATAACCTTGTGCCTCTGATGATAAAGGCTCTAGGGGGTAGAAATAGAATATTAGTGTTCAACCTCAGAGGAAAACTTATTTCCTGCTGTAAAGGAAGAAGTGGATCTTCGGTCCTGCTTGACGAAGCACAAAGTCTGTCAGGTATAACCGAAAATAAGCCCTTATTGCAACAGAGCAGGGAAGCCAGATACGAAGATGATAAACATCACCAGCACAGATGTCATTGGAGATAATAACCCAATGGCCCATCTTTAATGCTGAATCCACTATGTATCTATAGCAAGAAATGAAATACAGTTTGGGTTCCGGTGAAAGAGACGTGCACGGGTCTAGCTGGGCCCACACTTGACCTGCTAACCGTCATGCCAGCAAGTTAAAGGAGAAGGAAAGTCATTTTGGCATTTTACTGCCAATAGATTCGCCACATTAGTGCCACCTAGAACACTATATTTATTCTGCAGAAACCATTACCATACCTGAGTAACAGCTTTAGAAGCTTTCTCCCTTTGCTTAAGATAGCAGCTGCCATTATAAGTAGCTTCCTGCTGCAGCTCTAGCCGTTATAGCTGAGATCCCACATTCCTAAGGGAGGGGGGAGGGAGTTCTTAGCTTTCTGGTGGGAGTGGGGAGTGAGCAGCGCAGACTCTGGCCCCCGGGAATTAAGGCTGTTTCTGAGAGAGAAAGTCAGACACTGGAACATCATGTTTACAAAAAATGAGACAAGAAATCCTGTGTTTCTTTTGATAGAGGACTCAGTGCAGCATTACTGTAAGTGCTTATGGCTGTATTTACAGAGACCTTTCTGATAAAGCTTACTTAGGGGCTGATTTACTAATCCACGAATCCGAATGAGAAAAATTCAGATTGGAAAACAAACATTTTGCGACTTTTTCTTATTTTTGCGATTTTTTTCGTCGCCGTTACGACTTTCCCGTAAATTGTCGCGATTTTTTCGTAACCGGTACGACTTGCGCGAATTGCCGCGAACTTTTCATTGCCATTATACCTTTGGAGAATTGTCGCGACTTTTTCATTGCCATTACGACTTTCGCGAATTGTCGCAGCTTTCGTACTGAGAGCTCGAAAAAGTCGCGACAATTTGCGAAAAAGTACCAATCATTATGAAAAAAACGCATTCGAACGCTTTTCGGACGTTCGTGGATTAGTAAATGTGCCCCTTAGTTTTTACCTATGCCCGCAGAGCACATAACGCATCCCTGTTGGCTACGCAGCAATAATAAAACTCATCTTTTCACTGCAAGTGAAGTCTCTAAAGTGCAATTTCACACCCATTTGCCATGTTTTTAACTCAGAATATGGCATTTTATCGCACAATTCCAGAGTCGGTGTCGGAGTGCCTCCATTTCCGTTACTCTGGGTTTAAATTGGGTGCAAGTCCGCTGTATATTTACTGAGCATACTATGAGAGCCCTGGAACTGAGCAACACAGTTAAGGAAAGTTCAATAATCTTTTAAAGGGGATATAAACTGATCCTGTTGCACCCCAAACTTATTAAAAGCCCAAGAGAATTCTCCGTGGCAACAAATATTTAGTGCGAGTTGTATCATTGAGTGAGCACTAGTGATGAGCGAATCTGTTCCGTTTCGATTCGCCGCAAAATTCGCGAATCTTTAAAAAGATCGGCGAAACGGCGAAAAATTCGCGAAACGGCGAAAATGTCATGCGACAAAAAAAATTTGTCACCCGCGGCTATTATTTTGTCGCGCGGATATTGTTTCGTCGCCCGCGGCTATTATTTTGTCGCGCGGCTATTGTTTCGGCGCCCGCGGCTATTAATTTGTCGCGCGGCTATTGTTTCGTCGCACGCAGCTATTATTTCGTCGCCCGCGGCTATTATTTTGTTGCACGGCTATTCTTTTGACGCCCGCAACAATTCTTTTTTTGACGCCGGCGACAATTTTTGGACGTGCGGTGAATTTTCCGCGGCGAATTTTTTCATCCATTTCGCGAAACAATCCGCCAATGACGAAACGCGGAAATTCCATGCCTGGCGAAACATTTTGCCCATCACTAGTGAGCACTCAGGTACTGAATATATTTGTATTTTCCAGCAGAACAGGGCATTACAGTAATCATGACACTGCAGCACATACATAACGCACATCTGTCATCTGTTCTATTTCGGATGGTTTATTTCGTTGACACTTGGCTACACAGAATAGCGGCGGGTAACTGTAAATGGCAGTCGGGTTTGAAGGTTGTGGTTTGAAGCTGTTGTTAAGCACCTGGGTGATGCAGCAGTCTGTGCCCAGAGGAAGAGAATCGTTTGCCTACTGTGCGAGTAAAAATAAGCAAAAATGCTATTTAGGGCCAGGAATGGCCCCCTGACACACTGAGGCAGCGCGACCGAGGGGAACACAGCAAAATGTGCACGAGCCCCCGATTCACATGAGTAACCGCAGCTGCCCTCGTACTGTCTGCGCTCTCCCTACGTCATGAACTTCACTTCCATTACATTTGTAGTACGGAAATAATAGAAAATAATTTCTGCAACTCAAAAAGTGCATAAATCTTTCCTTAATAAGACCAGCCTTAAGCCGTTTAAATCCACTGAGCCCCACACCAATGGGGGCCCAAGACAGTGGAATACTTGCCCCCTTCAGAGTGCCCGGCATCGGCATTAGGGTTGATTCACTAAAGTGCGATAACGCTTATCGCATGCTTTTTTGCATTAAAATTGACGCAAAAAAAGCGTGATTCGCTAAAGTATTATCGCATGAGTTAAGTCGCATATCGCGTGCATTAAATAGCGCGCAACTGAATGCGTTAATGTTACCGAATTATGTTAATTGTCGTGCAGAAATAACACTAACGCATGATTCACAAACACTTAAACGCGCTAAATATCACATTAGTCTCTGCGAAAATTAACCCCTACTTGGGGCAGGTGGTAATTATAGAAAAGTACAGCTAATGAGCTTTTGGCAACACAATAAGGACTTTGCAGTGGGATTTATTCAGTCTGTGTTGGCCCCAGAGTGATGCAGCCGCCAGTTTGTAGGGAAATGGCCATTTTATAAAAAAGTAGTTTTACGAACGTAATAGCGTGTATGGATAATATGGCGTGCGCGACAAGTAGCACAGGTGTGTTAATTAGCTCGTGTTGCGTCAAATACATCCAGGGTCGGACTGGGGGGTGCAGGGCCCACCAGGGCTCCCGTCCCAGAGGCCCTGCAGGTGCCCCAGCCAGCCATGTCCCCTATCCCCCCCAGGGGCCCCCCTAACCCCCCCCCACAGGGCCCCCACCTGACGTCCCCCCCGAGCGCGTATAAATTGAACGCATCAGGGGAGGAACAGTCAGAAGGGGGAGCGCTGGCAAAGGTCAGACCACGATTTTTCCCGGTGTCCCGGCGGTCCAGTCCGACCCTGAATACCTCACCAAAATAGTCTTCGCAACTTAAATAACGCAAACAGCATCGCGTCTAAATTAACGCAAATATCCTTTTAGTGAATTGTGCGTTAAGACACAAAAAATCGCACTTTAGTGAATCAACCCTAATGTCTTTCAAAATGACACTGTAATGTCATTCCCCCTATTATATAAACCACACCGGCACCCGCCATGAAACGAGAGGTCTGTGCAGGCTTCAATGTGGAAAGAAAGCAAGTAGACAGGCTGGCAAAATGGCAACTGCACTGTAATTACCTGAACTAGCCTTTGGGGCACAGGAAGCCCTTGACCCTAATCAAATTAAAAGCCCACATCCTTTGTAATAACCATTATAACATACCGCACCACTACTTATGAACTAAGGTAGCATTAAAAGGGTTCCAAACACTCTGGAAACCCGTTATCCAGAAAGTTCTGAATTATGGAAAGACCGTCTCCCATAGACTCCATTATAAGCAAGTAATTCTAATTTGTAAAAATGATTTCCTTTTTCTCTGTAATAATAAAACAGTACCTGTACTTGATCCCAACTAAGATATAATTACCCCTTATTGGGGCAGAACAGCCCTATTGGGTTTATTTAATGGTTAAATGATTCCCTTTTCTCTGTAATAATAAAACAGTACCTGTACTTGATCTCAACTAAGATATAATTACCCCTTATTGGGGCAGAACAGCCCTATTGGGTTTATTTAATGGTTAAATGATTCCCTTTTCTCTGTAATAATAAAACAGTACCTGTACTTGATCCCAACTAAGATATAATTACCCCTTATTGGGGGCAGAACAGCCCTATTGGGTTTATTTCATGGTTAAATGATTCCCTTTTCTCTGTAATAATAAAACAGTACCTGTACTTGATCCCAACTAAGATATAATTACCCCTTATTGGGGGCAGAACAGCCCTATTGGGTTTATTTCATGGTTAAATGATTCCCTTTTCTCTGTAATAATAAAACAGTACCTGTACTTGATCCCAACTAAGATATAATTACCCCTTATTGGGGGCAGAACAGCCCTATTGGGTTTATTTCATGGTTAAATGATTCCCTTTTCTCTGTAATAATAAAACAGATGCCAGAGACCGATCCATTTAAAAAAAGTGCCAACCGTACCCACTGTACCCCCAACTCTATAGAAGTTTCCAAAACTTTATGACAGAAGCAAAACAAATTTCAACACCAATAAAATATATGAAATAAACAAAGAGAAGGACAAAAATGCGAAAATGATTTATGAAATGTTTACTATATTCTTTTATTACAGTCGCCACCCCCCTTTAATAGGACGGAGCATTTAGCATTTCTATACGGGGGTTATTTCTGTTCGCTGTGTTTGCCGACTTGCTTGGAAGGCTGACATCTTCTTGGCACGGGCCACGAGGGCCCCCTGAGCTAGGTTTAGAATTTATCATTGCTTGAATATTTTTCATCTCGAATTCATCCCGATAGAGAGAAGCAAAATAACGGTAAAAACGAATAAAGATGTGAGATCAAAGTCCTATAAAACAAGTGTAAAGTTATGTATTAACTTATACTGACAATCATATGCGGCGCACATGCTAAATATAAAAAGATTTCTATGGAATACCCAGCGTGCTGCACATTATTGGATAACCCCTCTTCCAACCGATTTATTCTGGATACATTCACAGGAAGGGAATGGACGGTGGGAATGACCCAAGTCTCTATCTAGTTCTAAAATTAAGCCCCACGCTTTTGTTATTTTCCCATGGCAAAGTGATGCTTAATTTCTGTGCAAAACCTAATATTAGCATTTCCTCCCCTGTCACGGAGACTGGAGTTGGAAGAGAGCGGCTATGAGATGACATATGGAGGCTTATAAATAATATAGATATCATTTATTTGAACCCCCTGAATTATCTGGCGAGATATAGGAGTGAGGCACTAAACCCAACTGTAGTACAATGGCCAACCACACTGTTAGACTACAAATCCCAGAGTATTTTCAATGTTATCAAGGTTAAGGCATGCTGGGAGCTGTAGTCCAGCAACATCAGGGTTGGATTCATAAAGTAATATTGCTTAACAAAAGCTTTTCCTGGCTTTCAAGGGCCCAGGGTGCCATGTTCTTTGTGCCTGCATTTGGAGTTGGAAGCATTAAGCACTGAACAAGTCTGTCCTTCCTCCCCATGTTTGGTTCCAGTGTAATATAATGACCCAAAAATGGCACAATAATCTCTGCATGCAAGATAAGAGCAAACTGTCTGGTAACTAGTGCTCCCATTGGTCAGATTTCTTGCATTTATAATTAAGCTTTTGGTTAGCAGAATTCTCATTGGTGAATCGATTTCTATGTGTAATTAACTCCAAGAGAACTAGGGGGCGTATTGGGACAGTTTTATGGTTGTGTCCAAATAAGATGGTGTCTCCGCTCCATAACTGCTCTTTTCTCCCAGGAACAGGGTCAGATTGGGACAGCGGGACGCTGAGAAAGAAACCCTGTGGGCCCCTGTCCAACCCAGGCCAGCTCCCCGCTTTCCACCAGGAGTAGCGGCTGCAAATTTTTAGGAGGGGGAAGAAGTCGAAGGTATGGGTGGTACACTGGACAGGAGGTTAGGTGCATTGGGTGTGGGTAGGCAGGTAAGTGAGCAGGTAGGGTGGCACGTTTGTCAGGCAACTCTGCATTCACACGGAAACTTGTACACAAAAAGGGGTTTATTCACGATGTCCGGTACATTTAGACAGAAATACTAGTTTTACATACATACAGACATCCAGGCTTCCCCACAAGTATAGCTGTCATGGTCTCTTCCTTAGGCTAGTCTTCTCCCATGGGAGCCATCTTCCCCACCTGTCTACCGGCAGACCAGTGTACCCCAGACACCCCGCTGCCCTTCTGTAGACAAGACTTTTCATGTGGCACCACTCTAGCCATAAGCCTCCTACCACCATCCCTGGTCCTATCACTGTAACCCTCAATGCGGTACAGCCGTGGCTCTAAGCCAAGCTAACTCCTAGATGGGGTTTGGGCTACCCATACTCACTGGCCCGTCTGACTCCTACCCCTAGTGCAGGCTCTGCTTTAGCTATCCTATCTATCTGATCCTACCTCTACAGCAGGGATCCCCAACCTTTTATACCCGTGAGCAACATTTAAATTGAAAAAGTGTTGGGGAGCAACACAAGCATGAAAAAGGTTCCTGGGGGTGCCAATAAGAGCTATAATTTGCTACTTAATAGCCCCTATGTGGACTGGCAGCCTATAGAAGACTCTGTTTGGCATTATACTGGGTTTTTATGCAACCAAAACTTGCCTCCTTACCAGAAATTCAAAAATGGGCACCTGCTTTGGGGCCACTGAGAGCAACATCCAAGGGGTTGGGGAGCAACATGTTGCTCACGAGCCACTGGTTGGGGATCACTGCTCTACAGAGACCTCCTGAACCAGGTCCCACTCCAGCTCAATGTTCCTGCCGATGGGTGCAAAATCCCTGAACCCCCGCCCTTGGGCGGGGTTTCTCTTTTTATATCTATTGAACTCTACTGCCACCTAATGGCCTAATAACAGACAAACATATATACAGATAAACAAGTTATCCTTAACTCTCTTTTAAACCTATACTGGAGTTCAACATAACTATGGGCACCCATCAGTGTGCACCCCTTGTGGGTGGGTAGGTGGTGCACTGGGTGGGTAGGTAGGTGGTGGATGGATGTGTGACAGGAGTTTGCAACAGGGGTAGGAGAGGTGGCCCTTAAGGTTGGGGCCCTGTGGACAGCATACCCCCCCAGTCTGATTCTGCTCATGAACAACTGCATGTTTCCTTTCTCTCTCTTTACTAAGCAGAAAACTGAGCCCTGCGGCAAAATGAGTTCCTGGCACGAGTCAGGACCACCACCTACTTGCAACCCACTGCAACCCTACCGTACTGTAAGGTTCTGATTTGAAAGTCCCAACCCACCCTTAAGTCACATAAAAAGCAGAGATTAGCAGTGCCGCCATCTTGGCAGAGTCGCTTCCAGACATGGGGCAGCCAAGAGTATGCCAGGGTGCCAAGGTACCGCATAACTTGCCACTGCATTCCAAATCTGAGCGGCTGTAGTTATGAGAGTATTGCCTGTGTAAAACGACCCACAGAACCTCTCTATCCTTTCACCTAGTAAAGCTCACTCTTCTAGGAGAAGGCAGATAAAATTAAGGCCAAAACCTTTAACCCACTCATCCTTCCTAAAACATTTGCACTTCTTCTTGGCACAAACATTTAGCTGATTTTCCCGGTGCAAGCAGGATCCTCTAGCAGTTTTAGTAGCACTGTAAAACTTACATAAGGGCTCATTTAAGAAGCAATTGTAAAGGCCAAGGTGCAAAGGTTTTTTTTTTTTTTTTTTTACACAATTCCCAGCATCCCATAATAATGGCAGACAACTGCCCCTTGAAGCAACTCTCCTGGTATTAGAAATAGTGTGAGAAGAGGGAGTGTACAGATATTTAGCTGGCTCAAAGCATATGTGTATCATAATACAGATGGATCATATGTGAATGCAAGTGCTTTATTGAATTCAAATTGAGATGTTTGTAGTGTTTTTCAGTACAATTGCAGCTGCATTCCAGGTTTATCCACCACGATTGCCCATGATGCACCAAAACGTACAAATCTGGTGCCCCATCATTTTCAGAGTTGGGGTTGGGTCACTGCTGAAAGACTGATCCTGATTCACTGGACACTGGAGCTCAGCTACATCTATTGATGCAACCCACTTTGGGAACTCTGGCACTACCACCAGGTGGTCCCACTATCAATAGGCCCACCATTCAACAGAAGGGGCAGGATGGATGCATTGGCAACCACATGGAAAAGCAGAAGAGTGGATCCATTGGCAACCATGTGGAAGAGCAGGAGAGTGGATCAATTGGCAACCACATGGAAGAGCAGGAGAGTGGATCAATTGGCAACCACATGGAAGAGCAGGAGAGTGGATCAATTGGCAACCACATGGAAGAGCAGGAGAGTGGATCTATTGGCAACCATATAGAAGAGCAGGAGAGTGGATCCATTTGCAACCCCATGGAAGAGCAGGAGAGTGGATCCATTGGCAACCACGTGGAAAAGCAGGAGAGTGGATACATTGGCAACCACATGGAAGGGCATGAGAGTGGATCCATTGGCAACCACATGGAAGAGCAAGAGAGTGGATCCATTGGCAACCCCATGGAAGAGCAAGAGAGTGGATCCATTGGCAACCACATGGAAAAGCAGGAGAGTGGATACATTGGAGAGTGGATCCATTGGCAACCACGTGGAAGAGCAGGAGAGTGGATCCATTGGCAACCACGTGGAAGAGCAGGAGAGTGGATCCATTGGCAACCACGTGGAAGAGCAGGAGAGTGGATCCATTGGCAATCACATGGAAGAGCAGGAGAGTGGATCCATTGGCAACCACATGGAAGAGCAGGAGAGTGGATCCATTGGCAACCACATGGAAGAGCAGGAGATTGTTTGACGCAAGTACCTTAATGAATAGCATCATTATGTACAATTCCCAGCACTTACTTGCTTGTGCACTGGTAGATGAGCATTATAAAATAAACTTGGTATTTTTCTGATCAGTATAACTTAAGCTACAGAGTTGTATGTTGTATTTTTATGCTTATAAAATGCCTTGGTAACTAAAATGTGGCTTAGCTAAAGGTGGCCATACACCTTACAATTGCAATCTTTCCTGAAGATCGTTCCCACCCTCCCCTGATGTTCAGGGCTGAATCATCAGATATGGAGGAAAAAAACAATGGAGGTTCTACCTGACGATTCAGCCCTAAACCCAGATTTTTGTAACACCCGATGAGACGACCAATATCCAAAGCACACACCGAATATCGTACAAAACCTTCCTTCATACAATAATATGGGTGCATGCATGGTCAGCTTTAGAGTGCCCAAAACATTCTGCCATAGGGTAACAATGCCTAACAAGGGCTGCCAGAAGCTCAAAAAGAATAGAGAGCCAAGAGTAAAGACAACTGGTAGGATTGTCATTGGAGGATTCTCTTGTACAAATTGGGCCACTGGCCCCAGAGGAGTTCTATTGTAGTTAACACCTACATAAATGTCAATTACGCCCCATAGTTCTCTATAGATACAGAAACATAATTGCATAATTGAAAGTCATTTTGGCATTTTACTGCCAATAGATTTGCCACATTAGTGCAAGCTAGAATGCTATATTTATTCTGCAGAAAGCTTTACCATGCCTGAGTAAACAGCCCTAGAAACTCCCTCTGTTTGTTTAAGATAGCAGCTGCCATTTTAAGCTTGGTCTCCATAGATTCCTGCTGCAGCTCTAGCCATTGGTAGCATAGATCACATATTCTGATGGGAGGGGGAGTGAATTCTTATTGGAGAGGAGAGCAGGAGAAGGGAGAGAGGAAAGAGCTGCGCAGACTCCAGCCCTGTGAATGAAGGATTTTTCTGAGAGAGGAAGTCTGATAAGGTAGTACACAAAAGAAGACAAAGAATCCTGTGTTTCTTTTGATAGAGGACTCAGTGCAGCTGTGAGTGCTTATGGCTGTATTTATATAGAGCTTTCTGATAAAGCTTACTTAGTTTTTACCTTTCCTTCTCCTTTAAAAGTGTTCCATTAAACTCTAGAGCTATCCAAAGTAGGCTGCCCAAGCTTAATTACAGATGTGAGAAGATTCTCCAGTGGGAATCCCTGCTAAAACATGCCTTCAGCTTTTCACAGTTTAAAGCCACATGACACTAAGGGGCAGATTTATCGAAACACAAGTTTGAATCCCGAATTGGAAAAATTCGGATTGGAAACAAAAATTTCTGAAGATCGCAAATATCACAAAAATTCTTACGAAAAAAACACATTAGTCACGATAATATCGTATTGGCGATCCGAAAGTCATGAAATTTGTATTCCGAACAATTGTAAACAGCCGCAAAACCAATCTGTTTTTTGCGCGCTAAGAAAACGTCAAAAAAGTCACGCAAGGTATGAAAAAGTTGCGGAAAATCCGATTGGACTGATCGGATAAGTAATTGGACTGCCGTGGATAAGTAAATGTGCCCCTAAGGGTTCTAAACATATAGGGGCACATTTACAAAAGCACGAACGCTCCAAGCGTATTTTCGCCGAATTTTTCGGGCCTCCGCACAACTTTTTCGTACACCGCACAACTTTTTCCGTATGCTTGCACGAAAAAATCGGAAAGGTTTTACCGCTGTTTACAATGGTTCGGTACGAAAATTTCGTGCCAATACGATATTATGGTGACTAATACGATTTTTTCGTAAGCATTTTCGGGCTATTTGCGATCTTCAGAAATTTTGGTTTCCAATCCGAATTTTTCACATTCGGGATTCGTATTTGTGGATTAGTAAATCTGCCCCTTAGTATTAAATGGGCGCCAAACTCAACCACAAAACCCCCCATTGTGCACCCTTGTTATCTACAGAAATTGAAGAAAAGCTTAATTACACATAGAAACCAACTCACCAATGAGAATTGTATTGACCAAAATTTAATTCTTAGATACAAGAGAATTCCCCAATGAGCAGGGGCGATTCTGGACATATCGCCGCCTGAGGCAGCTCCTGGATGCCGCCCCCGCTCCCCAGCGCTTACCTTCTGAGCGCAGGAGCGGGTCCGGGGGCGGTGAGATCGCTAGTGCAGAGAGCGCAATTGTGCTCTCTGCACTAGAAGAGCCGAATTTCCGGTTTTTGCCGCCCCTGGTAACTGGGGCGCTTCTGCCGCCTGAGGCGAGTTTCTCAACTCGCCTAATGGCAGAAGCACCCCTGCCAATGAGACCAATCCTAATTCCCAGCACAATGTCAGCCATCTTGCTTTTATCTTACATACAGAGTCTATTGTGCAATTTTGGGGTTATTTTATTACACTGGAATAAAACATGGGAAGGAAGGACAGACTTGTTTAGTGCTAGGGCAGGGGACCGGGGATACAAGGCTACACCCTTGCTCCCATTTTATTCATGCCAACATTATGCCTGTTTGGAGAGCTATTGACTTTATGAGCCACTATATAAATAACACTGAACATCCATGCGACTAAAGAGCATCATTGAAATGTTTGAACACAAGGTCACCTCCTGTCCGGCATTGTTTAAAGAGATAATGAATGTGAATGGGTACAAGGAAACTGGGGTGTTTCCATAGAGAGTCGCAAACATACCATATCATCTCACTTTATTGATGCTCATAGAGCTTGGCAAATACAATAAAAAAATAAAAAGAAGTTCATGCACGGTTTGAGTAATGCAACCCAGAATGTTCCGCGGAATGGAATCTCTATACAGTCCCTGCAGGAACAAAGACTACAAATGTCAAATCTTTCAGACTTCCAAAAGAAAAGAAAAAATGGAATTAGCGAATGCTACGCTGGCACCGACCCAAGTGTAGCACAGAATCATATTAGTTCTGGGATCCGGACTTCAAAAGTTGCAGATTTTCTTTCAGGTTATGATAAATCATTACAATTATGACTATAACAGAAAAGAGGGATAAAAGATGCCTGTTTGTTGGACAGTGTCCCAATCTCATGTCCTGTTTTACAGTTAAAGGGGACATATACCTTCCCAAAAACTGACTCATTTGTGCCCCCTAGCTCTCCAAAAAGGTTTTCTCCATTGAGAATCATCCCTACTAACATGGTGTCTGCCATCTTGCTCTTACACTGCTTTCGCTTGCTAATATTCCACTATAATCAGACATAATCAGAAGGGCAGATACTGTATAGAGCCATTAAGAGGTTCAGAAATTGCCTTTGGCTGTGATTTCAAGAAACTAACAAAAGAGAGTCAAGTGTAGGCAGGAGAACATATGTGGTAGGACCATGGACGGAGGGCTTAAAAGCTGGGGTAAGGCAATTAAACTGTGCAGGTAGTGGAGGAATTTACCATAAGTAGTCTAGCCTGTGATGTACCAGCTAGGGCTGGAAAACTCTGACTGGGTGGCAACCCTAATTGTATTCAACAAGAACTCTATGGTGTCTATGGTGGAAAATAATTATTGTAGCCATTTTCCTCCCAATTCTTTAGCAAAAATCCTAATTCTTCCAGCGTTATTCGGATGAAAAAGCAAACTCAGAACTATAGGTTTACAAGGCAACAATATTACCTATTTTGCCACAATTCTACTTGCCATGCACTGGCCTGTCCTCTACTGTATGTGAACAAGCAGCCTGTGGGCTGAATGGACAGACATTGTACTGGTATATGGATCATACAGATATACTGTAACTTCTCATTGTCTGTATATTAGGGCTTAAAGTCTACAAAAAGTGAAGAGGATCTGATACTCTTCCTTTCCTCACTCCTCCAATCAGTGGAGCTAGTCTGGTGGACCCTTTTTAACCAAGATGTACCACCATCTAATGCCTATAAATGCCCGTCGTGCTGCCGGTTTGCATTTATTTTGTTCCTGTAGACACCATTAACACAGAAGCCATCCCTGATGGTGGAACCAGCTTGGCAGCTCAAGGTCATGTTCTCTGGTAGCCCCTAGGTGCTCCAGTCTGACACTATTGGTCTAAATCTGAGTATGTATGGCCAATTTTAGTTGCTCTTAGATAAGAAGGGAAGAGAATCAGATCCTTTTTACTCTTTGTAGACTTTTGTCCTACCATGTTGGCGAGTGCATCATGTACATATTTACAGATGATCCCAATCAGAAAGGCCTCCCAATCTTGCACACATCATAGTACAAATCAGTAGATAGCATAGTAAAAATCAAGTAAAATTTTGGTGCTGGGCTCTGGCCTAGACTGGTGGACCCTTTTTTACCAAGATGTACCACCATCTAATGCTTATGAATGCCGTCGTGCTGCCGGTTTGCATTTATTTAGTTCCTGTGGACACCATTAACACAGAAGCCATCCCTGATGGTGGAACCAGCTTGGCAGCTCAAGGTCATGTTCTCTGGTAGCCCCTAGGTGCCCCAGTCTGACACTATTAGTCTAAATCTGAGCATGGATGGCAATTTTAGTTGCTCTGAAGGGAAGAGAATCAGATCCTTTTTACTTTTTGTAGACTTTTGTCCACCATGTTGGCGAGTGCATATTTAAAGATGACAGATGATCCCAATCAGAAAGGCCTCCCAATCTTGCACATATCATAGTACAAATCAGTAGATAGCATAGTAAAAATCAAGTAAAATCCTGGTGCTGGGCTCTGGGCTAGTCTGGTGGACCCTTTTTTACCAAGACGTACCACCATCTAATGCCTTTAAACGCCCGTTGTGCCGCCGGTTTGCTTTTATACCTGCAGACAAGAACCAAGAGTTCCTGTAGACATCATTAACAGAGAAGCCATCCCTGATGGTGGAACCAGCTGGGCAGCTCAAGGTCATGTTCTCTGGTAGCCCCTAGGTGCTCCAGTCTGACACTACTGGTCTAAATCTGAGCATGTACGGCCAATTTTAGTTGCTCGTATTACTAGATAAGAAGGGAAGAGAATCAGATCCTTTTTACTTTTTGTAGATGTTTGTCCACCATGTTGGCGAGTGCATATTTAAAGATGACAGATGATCCCAATCAGAAAGGCCTCCCAATCTTGCACATATCATAGTACAAATCAGTAGATAGCATAGTAAAAATCAAGTAAAATCCTGGTGCTGAGCTCTGGGCTAGTCTGGTGGACCCTTTTTTACCAAGACGTACCACCATCTAATGCCTATGAATGCCCGTTGTGCTGCCAGTTTGCTTTTATTCCTGCAGACAAGACCCAAGAGTTCCTGTAGACACCATTAACACAGAAGCCATCCCTGATGGTGGAACCAGTTGGGCAGCTCAAGGTCATGTTCTCTGGTAGCCCCTAGGTGCCCCAGTCTGACACTATTGGCCTAAATCTGAGCATGGATGGCAATTGTAGTTGCCCTGAAGGGAAGAGAATCAGATCCTTTTTAATTTTTGTAGACTTTTGTCCACCATGTTGGCGAGTGCATACCGTATTTAAAGATGAGAGATGATCACAATCAGAAAGGCCTCTGATTGAAAGCATGTACGGCCAATTTTAGTTGCTCTTATCGCTAGAACTTGGGCAAGTATTCTATTGGAATGCATGACCAGCCTTTAGCGCATCTGTCTCCATGTTGCATACACCTGCCTATCGTTCTTCTGCCTATGAACTCCAGCCCAGCAAAATTATGGTCAGACCTGTTTTTATCGTAAACGAGATATCCTGCTCTCTTATCTCGAGAAGATAATGGAATGTGTTTGAGCCTGCTTGGCGCACTGGTTATTGTGGAAAAATAATTAGGCTCGTTTCCGGCGCCCCTCCCCTCGCACACATTTACAATGGCTGTAATGATTGTGGTTGAGGGCTGGTCTCCAGCAATTTATCTAATCCTAGGAAGTTATTGGAGCCATAAAACAAAGAAAGCGCTGAATTTACTTGCACTTCGGAGCCTTATCGTGATGCCCTTTTTTCCCTCCCCCCCCCCCCCGCCATTTTAGCTGCACACATATTTATTTTCTGCCTCGCCTTTCCTTATGAGCTATGCAATTAGAGTAATCGGCGCTAATTCTCGGCAATAGTGGCCTGCAGAAAAAACAGCTGAATGGTATATTGTTAAATATTTGCACCATAAAACGGCACTGGCTATTAAACAGCAGGGGTTTACTTTAATTTGAGATTTACCTTTTATGGGGATTTGGCTAAGCATTACTTTCTCTTTTGATTTAGAGTAATATGACCAGATGTCCCAGAAAGGAACGGTAACAGTCACCCAACTGGTTAAATGAGATCCAGATTTCCCTCCCTTCCATTCTGTGTTAACAGGCAGTGGCACTGATCCATATCAGATAAGTGTTCCATGTGGTCATATTTACAAAGACTTACCTTGAATAACATTTGAATATGGCTTTATACTTGTTGGAGCAAGTTGTATTACTGTTTACCCATGTATAATTCATTTTTCTTCCCCAAGAAAGATTTCCTGGTTTATTTGTTTTTTTTTTGCTGTTTATATTCTCGGCTGGCATGAAATACATAGGGAAACCAAGGTTTGTTTTTAAAGGGGAAGTAAACATTCACAAACCTCTCCTTATTGCATTTCCAGGTCTTCCAAACTTCACTACATGATTCAATGAGAATTCTGCCAAAAGCACTATATCAGCCATTGTGGCTTTATCTAGCATAGGGAGATTACACTGTCATCCAGTGTATGAGGGGCACCCTTGTGTATTTGCTTTATGGAAGGGCCATTTCATGTTTGAATGCTGGTTACTATCGAATAGAAGTCTTAAGCTGGCCATACACGCACCGATAATATCGTACGAAACCTCATTTCGTACGATATTCGGTGTGTGTATGGCAAGTCAGCGAGTCAACCAATATCGTAGCCGATCGGCCAGGTTAAAAGATTTTGATTGGGTGCCATTGATTGGGAGCCTGAGCAAAATCTGCCTTCAGTGCTGAATCGGCAGAAGGAGGTAGAAATCCTATTGTTTCGACCTCCTTATCAGCCGTTTCAGCCCTGAAGGTTAGTGGCCGATTGTACGATCTAAAGATCGGAAATCACCACGTGTGGACCATTAAACTTGGCATACAATAGATCCTCAGCCTAATTTTGACACCCACAGCCAATCTCACCAAACAAGCAAATCTTTACCCAGTTTGTCTCCAAAAGGCTGGGCCCAATGGGAATGATCCGATTGTTTGGGCCACTGGGTCAACAAACAGATCATAACGGGGGCATAAGGAGACCCATCAGGAGAGAAATGCATAAGCAATGTGTCCTCATCTGATGGGATGTTCACACCTACTCAATTGATATCTTTCCAATCAGTCAGGTAGTCCCGATGGTCCCATACATGGGCTATCTCCATACCTTAAGTCTACTAAAAAACATTAATCAAACCCAATAGGAGTGTTCTGCCCCCAATAAGGGGTAATTATATCTTAGTTGGGATCAAGTACAGGTACTGTTTTATTATTACAGAGAAAAGGGAATCATTTAACCATTAAATAAACCCAATAGGGCTGTTCTGCCCCAATAAGGGGTAATTATATCTTAGTTGGGATCAAGTACAGGTACTGTTTTATTATTACAGAGAAAAGGGAATCATTTAACCATTAAATAAACCCAATAGGAGTGTTCTGCCCCCAATAAGGGGTAATTATATCTTAGTTGGGATCAAGTACAGGTACTGTTTTATTATTACAGAGAAAAGGGAATCATTTAACCATTAAATAAACCCAATAGGGCTGTTCTGCCCCCAATAAGGGGTAATTATATCTTAGTTGGGATCAAATACAGGTACTGTTTTATTATTACAGAGAAAAGGGAATCATTTAACCATGAAATAAACCCAATAGGGCTGTTCTGCCCCCAATAAGGGGTAATTATATCTTAGTTGGGATCAAGTACAGGTACTGTTTTATTATTACAGAGAAAAGGGAATCATTTAACCATTAAATAAACCCAATAGGCTGTTCTGCCCCCAATAAGGGGTAATTATATCTTAGTTGGGATCAAGTACAGGTACTGTTTTATTATTACAGAGAAAAGGGAATCATTTAACCATTAAATAAACCCAATAGGGCTGTTCTGCCCCCAATAAGGGGTAATTATATCTTAGTTGGGATCAAGTACAGGTACTGTTTTATTATTACAGAGAAAAGGGAATCATTTAACCATTAAATAAACCCAATAGGGCTGTTCTGGCCCCAATAAGGGGTAATTATATCTTAGTTGGGATCAAGTACAGGTACTGTTTTATTATTACAGAGAAAAGGGAATCATTTAACCATTAAATAAACCCAATAGGGCTGTTCTGCCCCCAATAAGGGGTAATTATATCTTAGTTGGGATCAAGTACAAGTACTGTTTTATTATTACAGAAAAAAAGGAAATCAATTTTAAAAATCTGAATTATTTGATTAAAATGGAGTCTATGGGAGACAGGCTTTCCATAATTCAGAGCTTTCTGGATAACAGGTTTCTGAAAAACAGATCCCATTAGTATTCATAATTCTTTTGTTTCCACCCCCACATTTGCATTAAACCAGATGAACACAGCCAATGAAACCTAATTAAGCAAAATATACAGTCATATTTGTCAGTGCAAATTACCCATTAGCATTTACTGACCCTAGATGGGTTAGATTGATACACAGTACCGGGAAGCCTATGGAAAGCAGTCGGTACTATAGGGAATCTCTGCTGTGCGACTGTGACCTAAGTAAGCGCTGCTTGGAATAAGTGATGTCATTTCAACCATGAAACCTGAAGCCTGAACAAGGTGTGCGTATTTAAGCTAAAAACCAGACATTATTGCTGTAACGTAAATAAATATAGTTCTAAACATCCCTTTAAAGGGAGTGTTTGCCTTGCTTGCAAGAGGCTTTACAATCACTTAATTTTTCTATAAATGTTTAAAAAGGGGTCTGTAAACCCCTCTAAAACTGTTCCATCAAACTGTTTAGCTTTCCAAAGAAGGTGGGCCAAATGGAATTTCAGATGCAGAAATATTCACCAATGGGACCCCCCCAAGTCCCACATCACCCCCCATCAAGTCCCACAGCACCCCCTCAAGTCCCACAGTACCCCCCCAAGGCCAACAGCACCCCCCAAGTCCCACAGTACCCCATAAGTCCCACAGCACCCCCCAAGTCCCACAGCACCCCCCCAAGTTCCACAGTACCCCCTCAAGTCCCACAGCACCCCCCCAAGTCCCACAGTACCCCCCAAGTCCCACAGTATGACCCCAAATCCCACAGCACCCCCCCAAGTCCCACAGCACCCCCCAAGTCCCACAGCACCCCGCTCAAGTCCCACAGTACCCCCCAAGTCCCACAGCACACCCCACGACCCACTGCACCCCGATAAGTCCCACAGCACCCCGCTCAAGTCCCACAGTACCCTCAAAGTCCCACAGCACCACCCAAGTCCCACAGCACCCCCCCAAGTCTCACAGCACCCCACTCAAGTCCCACAGCACACCCCCAAGTCTCACAGCACCCCACTCAAGTCCCACAGCACACCCCACGACCCACTGCACCCCCCTAAGTCCCACAGCACCCCGCTCAAGTCCCACAGTACCCCCAAAGTCCCACAGTACCCCCAAAGTCCCACAGCACCCCCCCAAGTCTCACAGCACCCCACTCAAGTCCCACAGTACCCCCCAAGTCCTACAGCACTCCCCAAGTCCCACTGCACCCCCCCAAGTTCCACAGTACCCCCCCAAGTCTTACAGCACCCCCTAGTTGAGGAAAAACTTAATTATACATGGAAGCCAATTCACCAATGAGAATTCTACTGACAAAAAAACTAGATACAAGAGATTCGATCAATGAGAATGCTGATTCCCAGCACTATGGCAGCCATCTTAATCTTATTTTACATACAGGGATTATTGTGCCATTTTATAATTCATTATATTACACAAGAATTAAACATGGGGAGGAAGGACAGACTTGTTGGGTGCTAAAAAAAAAAAATTTGCTTAGTAAAATTTGCATTTGGAGTTGGATGTATTATAGGGATACTAAATTCAACCAGATCCACACTGGGAGTCAAAATAGGCCCTGGAATTACGGACACAGAGGTCCAAATAATCCCCCACCACCCCAATAAGTAGTGACTGTCTATGGCATCCTATTGTCCCACTGCCTCCCTTAGTTGTTATAGAAGTTGACAAAAAACTTGATTTCTAGTATAATCAATAAACTGTTTTTGTGCAATTGCAATTGTGTTTGATCACAGATAAAAAAAAAATCATAACACATACAGACAAACTCATTGTTCCAACTCCATTAGGCTGCTTTTAAGGATCAGGCAGGGCAAATAGAAATGCTTTGGGTGGTGCAGTGATGCTTTCTGGGAGAGTGGCCCAAAAAAAAATTCATTCATTCATGTGTTGCATTCTCTTCCATTAACTTCTAATAACATCTCAAAAGGTTTTAGGTGGTAGAGTGAAAAATCACGAAAGTACTAGTTTTGAAAACTAGAACTCAAATACATTCGATTGTGTTTTATTGACCACAAATTGGCCCCTTAGGATTCAACTAAACCCAATTCCAGAACCAAATCCTGGATAAGGTGCCTCCCTAGAGACTAGACTGCTTTGTATGGCTTCCATAGTTCCACAGATACCACCTCTTTATAATGATCTGCTCCTTTTTAGACAAATGCCCCAGCTTGGGAAGGAAGGGCTTTGTCGCCATTTCAACACAGTAACCAATTTATGGGGAGTAGTTTGAACAAAAACAAGACCATTTTATCCATAACTGTTTACAATTTTTACCTTTAGTCATTTAGTGGGGTCACCAAGTAGTAACATGAACATGTATGAACATGAACACACAGGGCAAGGAAATAATCTTGACGTGCCTGCAAGTGGTTTAGTGACAGGTTGAACATAAGTGATGAGTGAATTTTTTCGGCAGGCATGGATTTGCAGCGAATTTCCACATCTCGCCATTGGCGAATTGTTCTGCAAAAGTTTGGCGCAGAAAAATTTGTTGCGCATCAAAAAAGTTGTGGTCGCGGCAAAACAAAAAGACACACGTGACAAAAAAAAAAAAACTTGCGTTCGACAAAAACGTGAGAAACGTGTTTCGCAGTTTGGCAAATTTTCCTGTCATTTCCCTAATTTTTTTGCCGAAGCTAAACAGGACAGATTCGCTCATCACTATTGAACATTAGGCAGGCATGGATTCGTGTTTCACCATTGGCGCATTGTTTCGTGAAACGGATGAAAAATTTCGCCGCGGAAAAATTCGCCACACGTCCAAAAATTGTCGCCGGTGTCAAAAAAGAATAGTCGCGGGCGACAAAATAATAGCCGTGCCACAAAATAATAGCCGCGGGCGACGAAACAATAGCGCGCGACAAAATAAGAGCCGCGGGCGACAAAACAATAGCCGGGCGACGAAATAATAGCCGCGCGACAAAACAATAGCCGCGGGCGACGGAACAATAGCCGTTCGACAAAATAATAGCCGCGGACGACGAAACAATAGCCGCGCGACAAAATAATAGCCGCGGGCGACGAAACAATAGCCGCGCGACAAAATAATAGCCACGGGCGACAATTTTTTTTTGTCGCACAACATTTTCGCCGTTTCGCCAATTTTTCGCCGTTTCGCGGATCTTTTGAAAGATTCACAAATTTTTCGGCGAAGCAAAACGGAACAGATTCGCTCATCACTATTGAACATGTCTAGCCAATCACACGGGACTTAGCATTACATAAAACATTACATAGAACTTCTTCAGTCACCTGATTGTAATCAGACAGATGTTCCGTCAGAGTAGAAATTCCGGAACCAGCGGCCCAGACTCGAACCCCCAGGGCACTCCTTCGATCCACCGGTCTCCCTCCCCCGATGTGCCGCAGGTGAGTTTCATTTAGGCGCGTTTGGGGGTCGAAGGGTGTTGGGGGCTCCGGCGGGGGTGGAGGGGGGTGTGAAGGCAGCAGGGGGTGCAGGGTCGCTTAGGCAGAAGCCCCGGTGGGCCCTACACCCCCCAGTCTGACCCTATCTTGAATCGTGGATTATATCCAGGGTAAAGGTGGCCATACACGTGGCGATCTGACGATGTTTCATACGACCATCGGTCGCACGAAACATCGTAAGATCCGCCACACACCATTCAGGGCTGAATCGGCAGGTAAGGAGGTAGAAACAATAGGATTTCTACCTCCTTCTGCCGATTCAGTTCTGAAGGGAGAATTCTGGTCAGGCGCCTTCTATGGCGCCCAATCAAAATTTTCAAACTGGTCCGATCGGCGAGTCGGCCGATATCAGCAGCTTCCTTCGGTCGACTCGCCGACATGCCATACACGCACCGATTATCGTATGAAACGAGGTTTCGTACGATAATATCGGTGCATGTATGGCCACCTTTAGACTGGGCCGCCGGGACACTGGGATAATGCCCGGTGGGCACTGGCAGCCCAGACCCGACCGTGTTGCCTCTTCTCCTGGCCAGCAATGTCCTCTCCTAATACGTTTTCCATAATCGCATTCAGGGGAGGATGTCGGGCGGGGGCCCCTGGGGGAGGAAATTAGGTGTGTGCCCCTGCAGGGGATTCGTCGGCAGAGGTATCTTGGGGGATGCAGAGCCCCTGGAGCAGTAGCCCCGGTGGGCCCTTCACCCCCCAGTCCGACCCTGGTTATATCTTTATAACACTTTGTCAGATGCTTTTACGACTCTTGGGTTGTCCTGTTTGCCACTCTCCAAAAGTAAAGCCTAAAGTTATTGTAAAGTTACACACCCTAGAAGCTGAACGTGATGTGGTTTTACACCTGCTTTGAATCCCAAACATGTTCGTGGTCAGGCCTGGTCAACTGCAATGTTGCCGAGCACAGAACTGTATTTCTTTACTACTCATATGTCTCCTGTCTAGGACCTAAATCTGGCTCACATCAAAAGGCAGGTTTCCCCTTACTCCTGAAATAACTACAGCATTAACTCTTCAAAACATTACCTTTTGGGCTCTTAAAATTTCCACACAACATTACATAGCCCCCGTCGTCCCACCACTTTCTGTTTTTTTTTTTTTTTGCTTTTTGCTTTCGGAACAAATTAGGTTTTGTTTGAGGCCTTCGACATAATTACCACCTTGTGCCCTTAAGCTGTGGAAATATGAACCTTTTTTAATACGATAATAAAATGGCATTCCTATGACATAGTCTTTTATCAAAAAGCTAAATCATTTCCAGTTCATTTTAGGAATTCTGGTTGCCAGTAAAATTTTATTCAGGCAAATTCAAACAAGCTGTTCAAAGCCAATCACTTGGAGCAAAGTGTAGGCTCCCTCGTCCCCCCGCCCCACACGGAGTCTAAAAGGTACCATCTGTATTGTAGCTCAATATACCACACAACATCTTAGATTTCTTTTTGTGGAACTCTGCAATTTACTTCGGGCATACCTATGGAAATCACAGGTTAGACGCACAATGTTTACCATATGTTACAGTTATCCCAGTAGGATATGACACAGTACATAAAACTTTTTTCCTCTTTCGGTCTATGCCATAAAACTTGACTAGGTTATACACACAACGCTGGCGCTGGACTATGTTCCTTATATGATGAATGTAATTCACTGACAGATTACACCATAAAAATGACACTAAAACTAAAGTCATTGACAAAAAAAATGGCCTACGCAGCGGCTTTGTAAAAAAAAGTACCTGTACTTGATCCCAACTGAGATATAATTACCCCTTATTGGGGCAGAACAGCCCTATTGGGTTTATTTAATGGTTAAATGATTCCCTTTTCTCTGTAATAATAAAACAGTACCTGTACTTGATCCCAACTGAGATATAATTACCCCTTATTGGGGGCAGAACAGCCCTATTGGGTTTATTTAATGGTTAAATGATTCCCTTTTCTCTGTAATAATAAAACAGTACCTGTACTTGATCCCAACTAAGATATAATTACCCCTTATTGGGGCAGAACAGCCCTATTGGGTTTATTTAATGGTTAAATGATTCCCTTTTCTCTGTAATAATAAAACAGTACCTGTACTTGATCCCAACTAAGATATAATTACCCCTTATTGGGGGCAGAACAGCCCTATTGGGTTTATTTAATGGTTAAATGATTCCCTTTTCTCTGTAATAATAAAACAGTACCTGTACTTGATCCCAACTAAGATATAATTACCCCTTATTGGGGGCAGAACAGCCCTATTGGGTTTATTTCATGGTTAAATGATTCCCTTTTCTCTGTAATAATAAAACAGTACCTGTACTTGATCCCAACTAAGATATACAGTGGCTTGCAAAAGTATTCGGCCCCCTTGAACTTTTCCACATTTTGTCACATTACAGCCACAAACATGAATCAATTTTATTGGAATTCCACGTGAAAGACCAATACAAAGTGGTGTACACGTGAGAAGTGGAACGAAAATCATACATGATTCCAAACATTTTTTACAAATAAATAACTGCAAAGTGGGGTGTGTGTAATTATTCAGCCCCCTGAGTCAATACTTTGTAGAACCCCCTTTTGCTGCAATTACAGCTGCCAGGCTTTTAGGGTATGTCTCTACCAGCTTTGCCCATCTACAGGCTGAAATCCTTGCCCATTCTTCTTTGCAAAACAGCTCCAGCTCAGTCAGATTAGATGGACTGCGTTTGGGAACAGCAGTTTTCAGATCTTGCCACAGATTCTCGATTGGATTTAGATCTGGACTGTGACTGGGCCATTCTAACACATGGATATGTTTTGGTTTAAACCATTCCATTGTTGCCCTGGCTTTATGTTTAGGGTCGTTGTCCTGCTGGAAGGTGAACCTCCGCCCCAGTCTCAAGTCTTTTGCAGACTCCAAGAGGTTTTCTTCCAAGATTGCCCTGTATTTGGCTCCATCCATCTTCCCATCAACTCTGAGCAGCTTCCCTGTCCCTGCTGAAGAGAAGCCCCCCCAGAGCATGATGCTGCCACCACCATATGTGACAGTGGGGATGGCGTGTTCAGAGTGATGTGCAGTGTTAGTTTTCCGCCACACATAGCGTTTTGCATTTTGTACAAAAAGTTCCATTTTGGTCTCATCTGACCAGAGCACCTTCTTCCACATGTTTGCTGTGTCCCCCACATGGCTTGTGGCAAACTGCAAACGGGACTTCTTATGGTTTTCTTTTAACAATGGCTTTCTTCTTGCCACTCTTCCATAAAGGCCAACTTTGTGCAGTGCACGACTAATAGTTGTCCTATGGACAGATTCCCCCACCTGAGCTGTAGATCTCTGCAGCTCCCCCAGAGTCACCATGGGCCTCTTGGCTGCATTTCTGATCAGCGATCTCCTTGTTCGGCCTGTGAGTTTAGGGGGACGGCCGTGCCTTGGTAGGGTTACAGTTGTGCCATACTCCTTCCATTTCTGAATGATCGCTTGAACAGTGCTCCGTGGGATATTCAAGGCTTTGGAAATCTT
Source organism: Xenopus tropicalis (assembly GCF_000004195.4). Lineage (NCBI taxonomy): Eukaryota > Metazoa > Chordata > Amphibia > Anura > Pipidae > Xenopus > Xenopus tropicalis. Next base: position 11,573,862 of record NC_030679.2, read on the forward strand.
TTTGTAGCCTAAGCCTGCTTTAAATTTCTCAATAACTTTATCCCTGACCTGTCTGGTGTGTTCTTTGGACTTCATGGTGTTGTTGCTCCCAATATTCTCTTAGACAACCTCTGAGGCCGTCACAGAGCAGCTGTATTTGTACTGACATTAGATTACACACAGGGGCACTCTATTTAGTCATTAGCACTCATCAGGCAATGTCTATGGGCAACTGACTGCACTCAGACCAAAGGGGGCTGAATAATTACGCACACCCCACTTTGCAGTTATTTATTTGTAAAAAATGTTTGGAATCATGTATGATTTTCCTTCCACTTCTCACGTGTACACCACTTTGTATTGGTCTTTCACGTGGAATTCCAAAAAAATTGATTCATGTTTGTGGCTGTAATGTGACAAAATGTGGAAAAGTTCAAGGGGGTCGAATACTTTTGCAAGCCACTGTAATTACCCCTTATTGGGGGCAGAACAGTCCTATTGGGTTTATTTAATGGTTAAATGATTCCCTTTTCTCTGTAATAATAAAACAGTACCTGTACTTGATCCCAACTAAGATATAATTACCCCTTATTGGGGGTAGAACAGTCCTATTGGGTTTATTTCATGGTTAAATGATTCCCTTTTCTCTGTAATAATAAAACAGTACCTGTACTTGATCCCAACTAAGATATAATTACCCCTTATTGGGGGCAGAACAGCCCTATTGGGTTTATTTAATGGTTAAATGATTCCCTTTTCTCTGTAATAATAAAACAGTACCTGTACTTGATCCCAACTAAGATATAATTACCCCTTATTGGGGGCAGAACAGCCCTATTGGGTTTATTTAATGGTTAAATGATTCCCTTTTCTCTGTAATAATAAAACAGTACCTGTACTTGATCCCAACTAAGATATAATTACCCCTTATTGGGGGCAGAACAGCCCTATTGGGTTTATTTAATGGTTAAATGATTCCCTTTTCTCTGTAATAATAAAACAGTACCTGTACTTGATCCCAACTAAGATATAACTAATCCTTATTGGATGCAAAACAATCCTTTTGGGTTTAAATAATGCTTTATTGATTTTTTAGTATACTAAAGGTATGGAGATCCAAATTACGGAAAGACCGGAATACCCTTGGTCCCGAGCATTCTGGATAACGGGTCCTACAGAATATAAGTTCTACTCAAATACATGGCTGCATTACAAATTCACAAAGCCCTATTTATTAGTTATATGTAGAACACAGGGTATATATTGCCTTTTTCTGCACCTTCTGAAAAATACATTTTACCGTTCCTATAATGATTTGAAAAATGAAATGAAATTTAATGTGATAAACAGGTTGGGAAAGCATGAGATCATAATGAATACGCCACTCTCGCTGAACATATTCCTGCACAGAAAGTTACAGTTTGCCGATGTAAATTCACTCCATATGTCCGGAATTTGTGCAGGTATTATAAATGACAGATCCTGAGTTTGGGTTTAAATGTACAATTTCACCCTGTGGAATTTTCATTCCCATTTTCCCAGGTTACTTAAGTTGGAAGAATGTCAGATCTCACAGTAGACAAGGCGGGAGGAAGAGGAAGGGCAGCGGAAGCCCCTGAAAGCCAGAATGATCTCTTACAAAGCTGCAGGGCCTCACCATCATGTCTATCCAAGTATACAGGGCTAACAAGAAGTTACCAGCCCCATAGCAAACGCAGGTAAATGTGCCATATTACTTACAAACACTGTAATACAGAGCTCAATTGTTGTCCCAACAGTAAGTTTTAATATCAGACCAACAACTAAGGGCACTACAATGGGGTCCAAGTTGAGTGCACACTCTAAAAGATACAGGTGCCCATTAATGCTCTTATCCAGCACCCATACACCCCTTATTCACAGCTTGCTTTGATGGACTACACTCAACTGCACACATACATGATAGGGAACAACAGAACTACCACCAGCCTGGACCTTGTGGGATTTCCAAGGTTCCACTAGCAGGTCGTGTCCATAGACACAACTGACTTGTGCCAAGAAAATCGGGCACTAATGGCGCCAGTGTCCCATACAGACATAGGGAATAACCATGAAATAGGCTAAAGGTCCCCATACACGGGCTGATTCTAGCTGCCGATATCGGTCCCTTAGACTGATTCGGCAGCTAATCGGCCCGTGTATGGGCACTACCGACGCGCCTGCCCTACCGATATCTGGCCTGAAATCGACCAGATCTCGATCGGGCAGGTTAGAAAATCTAGTCGGATCGGGGACCGCATCGGCTCATTGATGCGGTCACCGAACCGACTGCCCCATTGCCGCCAATATAATTTGATTGTTTTAGCCTACACACTCCCCGATATCGCCCACCCGTAGGTGGGGGATATCAAGTGTAGATCCGCTCGCTTGGTGATCTCGCCAAGCGAGCGAATCTTGACATGTATGGGCACCTTAAGTGGATAGAAGCAAGAGGGCCCACTGACCCCTGGGCCCACCGGGAGTTTTCCTGGTATCCTGGTAGGCCAGTCCGACACTGAATGGCGCCGCACTTACGCCTCATTTGCCAATGAGCACACTAAAGGTACACCGCAGTTTTGTATCATTTTAGTTCAGGCACGAACTACTAAAGTCAATGGGACAGGTGGCAAAGAATTTCTGGAGTGAAAATGAGCAGCACTTAGTCCAGATGTTCCACCAAATCTCCTAGGCCTATAGTTTCCTATACAAAGTCAGGGTTCCCTGTGAGAGTCTTCAGGCCCCGAACAGTGTAAAACTGGGTCTCATAGGATCCATCCTCGCAACAATTAGAAGAATAATGTGCTAAATATTATAGGCATTATATAGTTAGCAATATGAAAGGAGCAATTGTCCCCTTCTGGTACAGAGCCTAAAATGCTCCAGGTCTCCAAATGAACACATTCTCAGATGGTTTTTATATTGATTGAGATTTAAGAGCATATAACTATAGATAATATTTATCAGTATAGACAGAAACACTCATTGATATGGTGGCGATTTAGCCTGTATCAGTTCTGATTCATTCTCCAACTATTTACCTGGTAAAATAATCTCAGACTCAAGCACTAATCTACATCTCAGCCCTATAATTAATTGGTACCAGGACAAACCTTGAAAATAAACAGGGATATAGAAAATAAACACAATTGTCTATGGTATCAAATTCCTTTAGAAATTTGAAATTTTTTCTTAATGACAGTGGAGGGTTATCTTTCTAATTAGGCACTGCCATCAGACATCAAGGTGTCCTTGGGGCCAAAAGTCTAATGGACCTACAATCAGCTCAAACCCCGCCCACTCTCTTACAAACCCCACCCCTTCTATGGACCACTTTTTCTCAGGCCCCAAACTGACACCTACGGCACTTTAGCTTGTATTGAAGTACAACTCCTAGCATCCTGTGACAGTCAGAGGGCGGCATTTATATAGTCGTGGAGTCATATAAGCGCGGATGTTTTTAATGGATGGATAAAATCGAGCTTTAATGGACATCCAACGATTCTCCAGTGTGTAGGAAGCCTCTTTGGTTCTGCCATCTTGCTCTACTGCTACCATCTTGTTGCAAATCCCAATCTATGGGGCCCTAGGCAATAACACCTATTTGCACCACCCCTAAAGCCAACTCTGCCCCAACATTTATTGTTGAATTGCTCCCCCATAACATAGACTTAGTTCAGCATGCCCATACACACACACAATATGAAGTTGAAGGCGCTATAAAGATCCCTCACGGGGTCACACTTGCCTCCAAATGACACTTTTAAGGTTCTACCAAGGCTTCAGATGTGGTTTTTTGCCTTCCTCTAGATCACTCATGTCAAACACAAGGCCCGCGGGCCAAATCCGGCCCGCCAGGCCTTGCAATGTGGCCCGCACTGCGCTGTCATAGGAGGCTTGTGATCTTGCGCCAATCTATTACGCATGCGCAGTACCGCCGCTCCCTAAGTCTTCGCCAGTGGCTCCTTCTGTCTTATGCTGCGGCAACAGGCCCTTTTATAAGGTTGCGCCCGTGCGTATGACGTCACACGTCAGCGACGAGGCGCAACCTTATAGTAGTGCCTGTTGCCGCAGCATAAGACAGAAGGAGCCGCCGACATCACAGGTCTGTTGGGGGTACTTTCTGTGGGGGCTCTGTGTGTGCGGGCTGGCTACTGTCTATGGGGGGTACTGTGTATGAGGCAATTGGGGGCACTTTGTGTGGGGGCTACTGTCTATGGGGGGTACTGTGTATGAGGCAATTGGGGGCACTTTGTGTGGGGGCTACTGTCTATGGGGGGTACTGTGTATGAGGCAATTGGGGGCACTTTGTGTGGGGGCTACTGTCTATGGAGGGTACTGTTTATGGGGGCAATTGGGGGCACTGTTTATGGGGGCAATTGGGGGTACTTTCTATGGGGGCACTGTGTGTGGGGGCTACTGTCTATGGGGGATACTGTGTATGAGGCAATTGGGGGCACTTTGTGTGGGGGCTACTGTCTATGGAGGGTACTGTTTATGGGGGCAATTGGGGGTACTTTCTATGGGGGCAATTGGGGGCACTGTGTGTGGGGGCTACTGTCTATGGAGGGGTACTCACTCATTTTAAATTCACATTTCTGGTTAACGTTGTCAGTTTATGACTGTTCAGTAAACCATTCGGCCCGCGATTTAGGCTGGATTTTAGATTTTGGCCCCTTCTCTGATTGAGTTCGACACCCCTGCTCTAGATCAATTAGAAGTTAGGCAGGTTATATATAGGCATTATGGATGAACATGATGGACGTAGGTCTTTTTTCACCCCAACTTACTATGTTACTATGTACCAATAAATACCATGACTTCTTCGTCAAACTTTTGGACAAATGTATACTTTCTTCATAGGTTGTGTCTTGTTCCATGTTTATTGTTCCCCAATGTTGCCCCAGAGGTGATACTGATAGATGCACCTTCAGGTACTTGAGTCTTGAGGATGATGGGAAATATTTCCTATTATCAATATTCCCCATACCTATGTCACTTATGTTTGTTTTTTTTAATTTATGAGGATTTTTTCCGTTTATGTTTCTATAGGCTACATGCATAAAAAAATACCCCAAACACTTCAAGGAGGTATATCCATTCTGGCTGGGAGCAAACACTTATGTGAAACGCATTTTTCTCACATGACTTATTCTAAAGGTATTTTGGCTGTGTGCTTCTCTGGAAAGTTATCTTGAATGAACTCATCCCAAACTTGCCTTCATAGTTCCCCTTGAAGAGACAGATTTGCTTCCTATGGAATGTACTCTAGCAAATTTACAATGATATATATATATATATCCAGCAGACCTGTCAACTGCCCTGATGGGTTTTCAGGCCAGTCCTGAATTTCAGCTAGAAAAACAGGCAATTATGAAGACATCTGGCCATGGGCATTGCTGGTATGCATTTACATATTTCTCTAGAAATAGCTTTAGAACTTACTTACATGTTTTAGGGCTTATTTACTAACATAAGCATGTTAGTAAATTAGCCCTGTTCCAGTTTGGAATTTGATTTTCTTTTGAGTGGAGAAACCTGGCTAAAACATTCAGCTGAATTATCAATGGGTTCAGTTTTGAAGGCCAATTATTTGGTGTACAGTTCAAGTGTAGTATGGAAAGTGCCATTTTGGATGAAATATCATCCTAATCTATTTATCCAAATCTACTCCAATCATATTTTACCTATAATACAGTATCTACCCCATAATAGGTTTCCCAGAACCAGTAGGGGAACACTGATGTGATAGTTATAGAGTTACCCAGAACCAGTAGGGAAACACTGACGCAGTTGCACTGGAGCTACTACCAGGTTCAGGGTGGTGATAGTTAAAGGGTTCCCCAGAATCAGTAGGGGAACACTGATGCAGTTGCACTGGAGCTACTACCAGGTTCAGGGTGGTGATAATTCTAGGGTTCCCCAGAACCAGTATGGGAACACTGACGCAGTTGAACTGGAGCTACTACCAGGTTCAGGGTGGTGGTAGTTATAGGGTTCCCAAGAATCAGTATGGGAACACTGATGCAGTTGCACTGGAGCTACTACCAGGTTCAGGGTGGTGATAGTTATAGGGTTCCCCAGAATCAGTAGGGGAACACTGACGCAGAAACATTGGACCTACTACCAGGTTCAGGGTGGTGATAGTTATAGGGTTCCCCAGAATCAGTAGGGGAACACTGATGCAGTTGCACTGGAGCTACTACCAGGTTCCGGGTGGTGATAGTTATAGGGTTCCGTAAAATCAGTAGAGGAACACTGATGCAGTTGCACTGGAGCTACTATCAGGTTCAGGGTGGTGATAGTTAAAGGGGTCCCCAGAACCAGTATGGGAACAATGATGCATTTGCACTGGGGCTACTACCAGGTTATGGGTGGTGGTAGTTATAGGGTTCCCCAGAATCAGTAGGGGAACACTGATGCAGTTGCACTGGAGCTAATACCAGGTTCAGGGTGGTGATAGTTATAGGGTTCCCCAGAATCAGTAGGGGAACACTGATGCAGTTGCTCTGGAGCTACTACCAGGTTCAGGGTGGTGATATTTATAGGGTTTCCCAGAACCAGTATGGGAACACTGATGCAGTTGCACTGGAGCTACTACCAGGTTCAGGGTGGTGATAGTTATAGGGTTCCCCAGAACCAGTAGGGGAACACTGATGCAGATGCACTGGAGCTACTACCAGGTTCAGGGTGGTGATAGTTATAGGGTTTCCCAGAATCAGTAGGGGAACACTGATGCAGTTGCACTGGAGCTAATACCAGGTTCAGGGTGGTGATAGTTATAGGGTTCCCCAGAATCAGTAGGGGAACACTAATGCAGTTGCACTGGAGCTACTACCAGGTTCAGGGTGGTGATAGTTATAGGGTTCCCCAGAACCAGTAGGGGAACACTGATGCAGTTGCACTGGAGCTACTGCCAGGTTCAGGGTGGTGATAATTCTAGGGTTCCCCAGAATCAGTAGGGGAACACTGATACAGTTGCGCTGGAGCTACTACCAGGTTCAGGGTGGTGATAATTCTAGGGTTCCCCAGAATCAGTAGGGGAACACTGATGCAGTTGCGCTGGAGCTACTACCAGGTTCAGGGTGGTGATAATTCTAGGGTTCCCCAGAATCAGTAGGGGAACACTGATGCAGTTGCACTGGAGCTAATACCAGGTTCAGGGTGGTGATAGTTATAGGGTTCCCCAGAATCAGTAGGGGAACACTGATGCAGTTGCACTGGAGCTAATACCAGGTTCAGGGTGGTGATAGTTATAGGGTTCCCCAGAATCAGTAGGGGAACACTGATGCAGTTGCACTGGAGCTACTACCAGGTTCCGGGTGATGATAGTTATAGGGTTTCCCAGAATCAGTAGGGGAACAGTGATGCAGTTGCACTGGAGCTACTACCAGGTTCAGGGTGGTGATAGTTATAGGGTTCCCCAGAACCAGTAGGGGAACACTGATGCAGTTGCACTGGAGCTAATACCAGGTTCAGGGTGGTGATAGTTATAGGGTTCCCCAGAATCAGTAGGGGAACAGTGATGCAGTTGCACTGGAGCTACTACCAGGTTCAGGGTGGTGATAGTTATAGGGTTCCCCAGAATCAGTAGGGGAACACTGATGCAGTTGCACTGGAGCTACTACCAGGTTCAGGATGGTGGTAGTTATAGGCTTCCCCAGAATCAGTAGGGGAACACTGATGCAGTTGCACTGGAGCTACTGCCAGGTTCAGGGTGGTGATAATTCTAGGGTTCCCCAGAACCAGTAGGGGAACACTGATGCAGTTGCACTGGAGCTACTACCAGGTTCAGGGTGGTGATAGTTATAGGGTTCCCCAGAATCAGTAGGGGAACACTGATGCAGTTGCACTGGAGCTACTGCCAGGTTCAGGGTGGTGATAATTCTAGGGTTCCCCAGAATCAGTAGGGGAACACTGATACAGTTGCGCTGGAGCTACTACCAGGTTCAGGGTGGTGATAGTTATAGGGTTCCCCAGAATCAGTAGGGGAACACTGATGCAGTTGCACTGGAGCTACTACCAGGTTCAGGGTGGTGGTAGTTATAGGGTTTCCCAGAATCAGTAGGGGAACACTGATGCAGTTGCACTGGAGCTACTACCAGGTTCAGGGTGGTGATAGTTATAGGGTTCCCCAGAATCAGTAGGGGAACACTGATGCAGTTGCACTGGAGCTACTGCCAGGTTCAGGGTGGTGATAATTCTAGGGTTCCCCAGAATCAGTAGGGGAACACTGATACAGTTGCGCTGGAGCTACTACCAGGTTCAGGGTGGTGATAGTTATAGGGTTCCCCAGAATCAGTAGGGGAACACTGATGCAGTTGCACTGGAGCTACTACCAGGTTCAGGGTGGTGGTAGTTATAGGGTTTCCCAGAATCAGTAGGGGAACACTGATGCAGTTGCACTGGAGCTACTACCAGGTTCAGGGTGGTGATAGTTATAGGGTTCCCCAGAACCAGTAGGGGAACACTGATGCAGTTGCACTGGAGCTACTACCAGGTTCAGGGTGGTGATAGTTATAGGGTTTCCCCAGAACCAGTAGGGGAACACTGATGCAGTTGCACTGGAGCTACTGCCAGGTTCAGGGTGGTGATAATTCTAGGGTTCCCCAGAATCAGTAGGGGAACACTGATGCAGTTGCGCTGGAGCTACTACCAGGTTCAGGGTGGTGATAATTCTAGGTTTCCCCAGAATCAGTAGGGGAACACTGATGCAGTTGCACTGGAGCTAATACCAGGTTCAGGGTGGTGATAGTTATAGGGTTCCCCAGAATCAGTAGGGGAACACTGATGCAGTTGCACTGGAGCTACTACCAGGTTCAGGGTGGTGATAGTTATAGGGTTCCCCAGAACCAGTAGGGGAACACTGATGCAGTTGCACTGGAGCTACTGCCAGGTTCAGGGTGGTGATAATTCTAGGGTTCCCCAGAATCAGTAGGGGAACACTGATGCAGTTGCGCTGGAGCTACTACCAGGTTCAGGGTGGTGATAATTCTAGGTTTCCCCAGAATCAGTAGGGGAACACTGATGCAGTTGCACTGGAGCTAATACCAGGTTCAGGGTGGTGATAGTTATAGGGTTCCCCAGAATCAGTAGGGGAACACTGATGCAGTTGCACTGGAGCTACTACCAGGTTCCGGGTGATGATAGTTATAGGGTTTCCCAGAATCAGTAGGGGAACAGTGATGCAGTTGCACTGGAGCTACTACCAGGTTCAGGGTGGTGATAGTTATAGGGTTCCCCAGAACCAGTAGGGGAACACTGATGCAGTTGCACTGGAGCTAATACCAGGTTCAGGGTGGTGATAGTTATAGGGTTTCCCCAGAACCAGTAGGGGAACACTGATGCAGATGCACTGGAGCTACTACCAGGTTCAGGGTGGTGGTAGTTATAGGGTTCCCCAGAATCAGTAGGGGAACACTGATGCAGTTGCACTGGAGCTACTGCCAGGTTCAGGGTGGTGATAATTCTAGGGTTCCCCAGAACCAGTAGGGGAACACTGATGCAGTTGCACTGGAGCTACTACCAGGTTCAGGGTGGTGATAGTTATAGGGTTCCCCAGAATCAGTAGGGGAACACTGATGCAGTTGCACTGGAGCTACTGCCAGGTTCAGGGTGGTGATAATTCTAGGGTTCCCCAGAATCAGTAGGGGAACACTGATACAGTTGCGCTGGAGCTACTACCAGGTTCAGGGTGGTGATAGTTATAGGGTTCCCCAGAATCAGTAGGGGAACACTGATGCAGTTGCACTGGAGCTACTACCAGGTTCAGGGTGGTGGTAGTTCTAGGGTTCCCCAGTGTCAATAGGCACATTTGCACCGGAGCTACCATTTGTTGCAGGGTGAATGTAGCTCTAGGGTTCCCCAGCACCATTGTGCTCCATTAAAAAAATCCATTAAAAAATCATGTAACCCTCTGATAACCTATCATCCTAATATTTTTAAATGGGGGGTATATTATGTCTTAAAACACATTATCATTTCTAGTGTATGGCCAACACTTCAGTTCCAGGGTCTCTTTCACTTGATTTGTGCCCTTGGGGATATAATACCCCATGATTCCCCAACCCGGAAAGATATACATGTGAGAAACCTGCCAACTGTGCCAATTCATGTTAGTCCTAATATCTAGATCCCAATGGGTCACGATTACACAAAAATGAGCAGGATTTTGGGGGTATGCCTGGGCGTGGCCATCTGAATTAGGGGAGTGGCCCATAAAATGGAATTAAAGTGATATATGCGCCCCAGGTAATCCAATGAAGTAATGGGAAGACTATGGTTCTGAGCAGAAAGCAAACACCTTTGAGCGAGCGCTGCCGAGGAGCTGGCATTTGCACAAGGCTGTGGTTATGTGTGTATTGCTAGAATTTGCCTGTTTATCAAAGGCACATCCATTCGCACAAAGGCAAAAAAAAGCTTTACGTTCCATTGAGCCAGTTGATTTGTATAGTGACATAACATGGCAAACGCCCCGGGGCACAAGCCCCAACCTGTGCGCAGGTTCATATGTGAGGTTACAGCTGAATTACACATACAGATTGCTTCCTACAATGTCCACATGGGCATTAGCCATGGGCTCTCCGGCTCTCCACCATATATTCTTGCCTACATGATGCTTTATGTACCCTTCCACAGCACGACCCCCTTCTCCAACGTGACATTGAGTTACCAGGCACTGTCCTTTAGACTCCCCTGTAACCCCCTAAAGTCTACAGGGCTGGCACTAACAATCTGTGGCATGAAAAGTGTTAATTTTTTAAGGCATAAGTAAAAAATGGAAAAAAAATAAGCAAAGATGTTTGTTCTTTTAATTCTAAGGTTAATTTTCCCTTTAAAGGGGATATAAACCAAAAAATGAAAATTTGCCTAATACAGGTATGGGACCTGTTATCCAGAATGCTTGGGACCTGGGGTTATCTGTAATTCGGATCTCCCACCTTAAGTCTGCTAATAAAAATTATTTAAACTGTTATCAATAAGGGGTAATTATATCTTAGTTGGGATCAAGTACAGGTACTGTTTTATTATTACAGAGAAAAGGGAATCATTTAACCATTAAATAAACCCAATAGGGCTGTTCTTCCCCCAATAAGGGGTAATTATATCTTAGTTGGGATCAAGTACAGGTACTGTTTTATTATTACAGAGAAAAGGGAATCATTTAACCATTAAATAAACCCAATAGGGCTGTTCTGCCCCAATAAGGGGTAATTATATCTTAGTTGGGATCAAGTACAGGTACTGTTTTATTATTACAGAGAAAAGGGAATCATTTAACCATGAAATAAACCCAATAGGGCTGTTCTGCCCCCAATAAGGGGTAATTATATCTTAGTTGGGATCAAGTACAGGTACTGTTTTATTATTACAGAGAAAAGGGAATCATTTAACCATTAAATAAACCCAATAGGGCTGTTCTGCCCCCAATAAGGGGTAATTATATCTTAGTTGGGATCAAGTACAGGTACTGTTTTATTATTACAGAGAAAAGGGAATCATTTAACCATTAAATAAACCCAATAGGGCTGTTCTGCCCCCAATAAGGGGTAATTATATCTTAGTTGGGATCAAGTACAGGTACTGTTTTATTATTACAGAGAAAAGGGAATCATTTAACCATTAAATAAACCCAATAGGGCTGTTCTGCCCCAATAAGGGGTAATTATATCTTAGTTGGGATCAAAGTACAGGTACTGTTTTATTATTACAGAGAAAAGGGAATCATTTAAGCATTAAATAAACCCAATAGGGCTGTTCTGCCCCAATAAGGGGTAATTATATCTTAGTTGGGATCAAGTACAGGTACTGTTTTATTATTACAGAGAAAAGGGAATCATTTAACCATTAAATAAACCCAATAGGGCTGTTCTGCCCCCAATAAGGGGTAATTATATCTTAGTTGGGATCAAGTACAGGTACTGTTTTATTATTACAGAGAAAAGGGAATCATTTAACCATTAAATAAACCCAATAGGGCTGTTCTGCCCCCAATAAGGGGTAATTATATCTTAGTTGGGATCAAGTACAGGTACTGTTTTATTATTACAGAGAAAAGGGAATCGTTTAACCATTAAATAAACCCAATAGGGCTGTTCTGCCCCCAATAAGGGGTAATTATATCTTAGTTGGGATCAAGTACAGGTACTGTTTTATTATTACAGAGAAAAGGGAATCATTTAACCATTAAATAAACCCAATAGGGCTGTTCTGCCCCCAATAAGGGGTAATTATATCTTAGTTGGGATCTAGTACAGGTACTGTTTTATTATTACAGAGAAAAGGGAATCATTTAACCATGAAATAAACCCAATAGGGCTGTTCTGCCCCCAATAAGGGGTAATTATATCTTAGTTGGGATCAAGTACAGGTACTGTTTTATTATTACAGAGAAAGGGGAATCATTTAACCATTAAATAAACCCAATAGGACTGTTCTGCCCCCAATAAGGGGTAATTATATCTTAGTTGGGATCAAGTACAGGTACTGTTTTATTATTACAGAGAAAGGGGAATCATTTAACCATTAAATAAACCCAATAGGACTGTTCTGCCCCAATAAGGGGTAATTATACCTTAGTTGGGATCAAGTACAGGTACTGTTTTATTATTGCAGAGAAAAGGGAATCATTTTAAAAAAATTGAATTATTTGCTTATAATGAAGTCTATGGGAGACAGCTTTTCTGTAATTCGGAACTTTCTGGATAATGGGTTTCCGGATAAGGGGTCCCATACCTGTGCAAACATTTTTTCCTTAGGGATAAGGCCTATAATGCCAGCAATGTCACAATACAGTATTGTTTGGGGGCTCGCTGGCGGTGACTATGGCGCTACCTAGGATGCCACGGCACTTTGAGCAGCATTATCCCTGTGGAAATACGAGCAAACTCTGCTTGACAACACAAAGGAATTTTCCCATGGATCGGCTAAAAGCTGACTCACATGAAAGGCTTGCTTAAAGTGGTCATGCCCTCTAAGTAAACAATGCAGGCATGAGGAACTCCGCTCTCAGTCTAACAGCAGTCTTAGCATTCCTCAGGCCAAGCCTAAAAAGCAAAAACCTTATTGGACGGGAACAGGGTCAGCCACCTAGGGCCCGGCCAATCTATTTCTCTATTGACTCAAGTTGCAGAGTAAGAATCAGTGAACTCTGAGCTGTCGGAGCATGTTGGAAAGAAATTTCCTGTTCAGCCGCGGAGCCCGAGCGCAGCACCCAGAGTTGTTTACTTAGGCAGGTACCTGCTTCCCTGTGCGTTAGAAACCGCGCCGAGCGCTCTACAGTGAGAGATCTGCCTCCTCAAAGGGCCACAAAGGAACGCGGTGGAAACGGGATACGCGCGGCGCATAAGTCGCATCGCTCGGATTTAACGTTTCAATTTGAAAATTCAAATTGAATTGACAAAACTTGCATTTTTAATTCGTTTATACACATTTTATATATGATTTAATATATATTGTATAGATGATGCTAAATATTATATTATAAAATATTGATATAATATATATATATGTTTATGTACATATATGAAATATGCTAAATATTGTTCCAATATGTAACTATATATATATATAGTTACATAGGGTGGAAAAACGACCAGAGTCCAGGAAGTTCAACCCTTCCAAGTACAGGTATGGGATCCCTTATCCGGAAACCCCTTATCCAGAAAGGCCATCTCCCATAGACTCCATAATAAGCAAATAATTCTAATTTTTAAAAATGGTTCCCTTTTCTCTGTAATAATAAAACAGTACCTGTACTTGATCCCAACTAAGATATAATTACCCCTTATTGGGGCAGAACAGCCCTATTGGGTTTATTTAATGGTTAAATGATTCCCTTTTCTCTGTAATAATAAAACAGTACCTGTACTTGATCCCAACTAAGATATAATTACCCCTTATTGGGGCAGAACAGCCCTATTGGGTTTATTTAATGGTTAAATGATTCCCTTTTCTCTGTAATAATAAAACAGTACCTGTACTTGATCCCAACTAAGATATAATTACCCCTTATTGGGGGCAGAACAGCCCTATTGGGTTTATTTAATGGTTAAATGATTCCCTTTTCTCTGTAATAATAAAACAGTACCTGTACTTGATCCCAACTAAGATTATTATTATTAATATTTATTTATAAAGCACCAACATACCCCGCAGCGCTGTACAATAAGTGGGTTTCAAACATTGGGCACACCGAGTAAAATATAAAGCAATCAATAACCGATACAAGAGGTGAGGAGAGCCCTGCCCAAAAGAGCTTACAATCTACAAATATAATTAATCCTTATTGGAGGAAGAACATGATTTTTAGCAGACTTAAGTTATGGAGATCCAAATTACAGAAAGATCCCTTATTCAGAAAACCTCAAGTCCTGAGCTTTCTGCATAATGGGTCCCATACCTGTAAACACAGCATACACAAACCTATACTTACCTATATATATATATATATATATATATATATATATATATATATATATATATATATATATATATATATATATATATATATATATATATATATATATATATATATATATATATATATATATATATATATATATATATATATATATATATATATATATATATATATATATATATATAGGTAAGTATAGGTTTGTGTGTGCTGGGTTTACAGGTATGGGACCCAATATGCAGAAAGCTCAGGACCTGGGCTTTTCTGGATAAGGGATCTATATATAAATAGAAAAAAATAGAAATATTTTATACATTATATATAACGCTAAATGTTATTCTCAGGTATTAAAATAAAATCTATTTATACTAGATATGTACAAATATTATACTTAAATATATAATGGTACTCACCAAATTGGCTGAGCTTTTTCATTCATGTGGCACTGCCCACACGCAGGCTAAGATAAAAATGAGGGGAAAAAACTGAATTGAATTGAATTTAACTTTGAAAATGTATCATCATTTATTTATATAGTGTCAGCAAGTTACTCATTGCTTTACATTAATTTATAACGAACAGGGATCTTCCAAAAATTTAACAAACAAGGGTTACAAAGTAACAATAGGATTAGAGGTCGCTACTCCCAAGAGCTTACAATCTAAAATTCTATACATCTGAAGCCTCGCTTATGAACATGGTGCAAAGTAACAGGCTGGGTGGGTGCAAATGGCACCAACAAGTGCTTCATTTTGCATTCATTGTAGTGTTTTACACTTTGAGCGTAAATGAGGTGTTTTTTTTTTAAGAAATGTAAAAGTGTTAAATCTTATAACAGTAATTTCCCTTGTGTAATTCTGCTTTCTGCCCACATTATAAAGCAATATATATATATATATATATATATTACTGAGTATGATATCCTGATATTTTAGGTAAGAAATTTGCACAGTCCCTTTACTGTTAGTGGCAACCACATATAATATGAGAGGAGGTTAATTGCAAATCAGGTTAAAAGAAAAAGAAAAGATAAAAATCTCCCATTTACAACCCAAACAGCTGTAAATATGAAATAAAGGGAGGCGTGCAGGGGCTTTCTCAGCAGTTATCTCCAGACTCCAGAGCGACACCTACTGGCCAAGTGTAACCTTAATGCATAGAAAAGAATGCAGAATAGAAATTGCAATCAGTCACATTCTTGTAGAGAACCTGGGGGCAAACGTGGCTCTTTAATGGGATTTTTATGTAGCTTTCTTGAGATATTTTTGTATGGCATCATTATTTTATTTCAGGCCAATTATTTACATAACATGGGACTGTCCAACCCAGGGATCCCCAACCTTTTATACCTGTGAGCCACATTTCAATGGAAAAAGTGTTGGGGAGCAACACAAGCATGAAAAAGGTTCCTGGGGGTGCCAGTTAGAGCTATGATTGGCTACTTAATAGCCCCCATGTGGACTGGCAGCCTACAGAAGGCTCTGTTTGGCATTATACTTGGTTTTTATGCAACAAAAACTTGTCTCCTTACCAGAAATTCAAAAATGGGCACCTGCTTTGAGGCCACTGAGAGCAACATCCAAGGGGTTGGGGAGCAACATGTTACCCCTGAGCCACTGGTTGGGGATCACTGGTCTAACCTATAGCCCTTGAGCCGTACAAGTCCAAGCACACCCAGACAGCTTTTGGTCTTTGTTGGGTGCACTAGAGCTCCAACTGAAGGACTGCAAATTGTACAACACTAAGGGGCAGATTCATCAAAGTACGAGTTTGAATCTCGAAATGGCTACAATTCGGATTAGATACCATCATTTCTGATGATCGAAAATGTCACAAAAATGCTTACAAAAAAATCGTAATAGTAATGATAATATCGCATTGGCGATCCAAAAGTCACAAAATTTTCGAATCCAAATGATCATAAACGGCGGGGAAACCTTTCTGGCTTTGAACCTTCAGTGCATGATTTTGGAAGCCTCCCATAGGGCTCAATGGCACTCTGCAGCTCCAACCCGGCCCAAGGAAAGTCTCCCATAGGGCTCAATGGCACTCTGCAGCTCCAACCCGGCCCAAGGAAAGTCTCCCATAGGGCTCAATGGCACTCTGCAGCTCCAACCCGGCCCAAGGAAAGTCTCCCATAGGGCTCAATGGCACTCTGCAGCTCCAACCCGGCCCAAGGAAAGTCTCCCATAGGGCTCAATGGCACTCTGCAGCTCCAACCCGGCCCAAGGAAAGTCTCCCATAGGGCTCAATGGCACTCTGCAGCTCCAACCCGGCCCAAGGAAAGTCTCCCATAGGGCTCAATGGCACCCTGCAGCTCCAACCTGGCCCAAGGCAAGCCTCCCATAGGGCTCAATGGCACTCTGCAGTTCCAACCCGGCCCAAGGAAAGCCTCCCATAGGGCTCAATGGCACTCTGCAGCTCCAACCCGGCCCAAGGAAAGTCTCCCATAGGGCTCAATGGCACTCTGCAGCTCCAACCTGGCCCAAGTAAAGTCTCCCATAGGGCTCAATGGCACTCTGCAGCTCCAACCCGGCCCAAGGAAAGTCTCCCATAGGGCTCAATGGCACTCTGCAGCTCCAACCCGGCCCAAGGAAAGCCTCCCATAGGGCTCAATGGCACTCTGCAGCTCCAACCTGGCCCAAGGAAAGTCTCCCATAGGGCTCAATGGCACTCTGCAGCTCCAACCCGGCCCAAGGAAAGTCTCCCATAGGGCTCAATGGCACCCTGCAGCTCCAACCTGGCCCAAGGCAAGCCTCCCATAGGGCTCAATGGCACTCTGCAGTTCCAACCCGGCCCAAGGAAAGCCTCCCATAGGGCTCAATGGCACTCTGCAGCTCCAACCCGGCCCAAGGAAAGTCTCCCATAGGGCTCAATGGCACTCTGCAGCTCCAACCTGGCCCAAGTAAAGTCTCCCATAGGGCTCAATGGCACTCTGCAGCTCCAACCCGGCCCAAGGAAAGTCTCCCATAGGGCTCAATGGCACTCTGCAGCTCCAACCCGGCCCAAGGAAAGCCTCCCATAGGGCTCAATGGCACTCTGCAGCTCCAACCTGGCCCAAGGAAAGTCTCCCATAGGGCTCAATGGCACTCTGCAGCTCCAACCTGGCCCAAGGAAAGTCTCCCATAGGGCTCAATGGCACTCTGCAGCTCCAACCCGGCCCAAGGAGAGCCTCCCATAGGGCTCAATGGCACTCTGCAGCTCCAACCTGGCCCAAGGAAAGTCTCCCATAGGGCTCAATGGCACTCTGCAGCTCCAACCCGGCCCAAGGAAAGTCTCCCATAGGGCTCAATGGCACTCTGCAGCTCCGACCCGGCCCAAGGAAAGTCTCCCATAGGGCTCAATGGCACTCTGCAGCTCCAACCTGGCCCAAGGAAAGTCTCCCATAGGGCTCAATGGCACTCAACAGATCCAACCCGGCCCAAGGAAAGTCTCCCATAGGGCTCAATGGCACTCTGCAGCTCCAACCCGGCCCAGGGATAGTCTCCCATAGGGCTCAATGGCACTCTGCAGCTCCAACCCGGCCCAAGGAAAGTCTCCCATAGGGCTCAATGGCACTCTGCAGCTCCAACCCGGCCCAAGGAAAGTCTCCCATAGGGCTCAATGGCACTCTGCAGCTCCAACCCGGCCCAGGGATAGTCTCCCATAGGGCTCAATGGCACTCTGCAGCTCCAACCCGGCCCAAGGAAAGTCTCCCATAGGGCTCAATGGCACTCTGCAGCTCCAACCTGGCCCAAGTAAAGTCTCCCATAGGGCTCAATGGCACTCTGCAGCTCCAACCCGGCCCAAGGAAAGTCTCCCATAGGGCTCAATGGCACTCTGCAGCTCCAACCCGACCCAAGGAAAGCCTCCCATAGGGCTCAATGGCACTCTGCAGCTCCAACCTGGCCCAAGGAAAGTCTCCCATAGGGCTCAATGGCACTCTGCAGCTCCAACCCGGCCCAAGGAAAGTCTCCCATAGGGCTCAATGGCACTCTGCAGCTCCAACCCGGCCCAAGGAGAGCCTCCCATAGGGCTCAATGGCACTCTGCAGCTCCAACCTGGCCCAAGGAAAGTCTCCCATAGGGCTCAATGGCACTCTGCAGCTCCAACCTGGCCCAAGGAAAGTCTCCCATAGGGCTCAATGGCACTCAACAGATCCAACCCGGCCCAAGGAAAGTCTCCCATAGGGCTCAATGGCACTCTGCAGCTCCAACCTGGCCCAAGGAAAGTCTCCCATAGGGCTCAATGGCACTCAACAGATCCAACCCGGCCCAAGGAAAGTCTCCCATAGGGCTCAATGGCACTCTGCAGCTCCAACCCGGCCCAGGGATAGTCTCCCATAGGGCTCAATGGCACTCTGCAGCTCCAACCCGGCCCAGGGATAGTCTCCCATAGGGCTCAATGTCACTCTGCAGCTCCAACCCGGCCCAAGGAAAGTCTCCCATAGGGCTCAATGGCACTCTGCAGCTCCAACCCGGCCCAAGGAAAGCCTCCCATAGGGCTCAATGGCACTCTGCAGCTCCAACCCGGCCCAAGGAAAGCCTCCCATAGGGCTCAATGGCACTCTGCAGCTCCAACCCGGCCCAAGAAAAGTCTCCCATAGGGCTCAATGGCACTCTGCAGCTCCAACCTGGCCCAAGGAAAGCCTCCCATAGGGCTCAATGGCACTCTGCAGCTCCAACCCGGCCCAAGGAAAGTCTCCCATAGGGCTCAATGGCACTCTGCAGCTCCAACCCGGCCCAAGGAAAGTCTCCCATAGGGCTCAATGGCACTCCGCAGCTCCAACCCGGCCCAAGGAAAGTCACCATACCGAAGCTTGAATGAATCCCAAACTTTTCTACTCGCTGCGACAAATACAATTTTGTCAGACAAATTGTCACTTAAATTGTCGCAAAGTACGAAAAAGTCACGCAAATTAACTAAAAAGTCGCAAAAAACACGCACAGTACGAAAACTTACGGATTTTTTGTATTCGGAAACAATCGTACTTTGATACTTGGCCTTGAAACCCGATATGGTATAAGTTCGAAGGAACCATGATCATATCTGTAGTTCTAAAATGTCTCGACAATGCTTTTATGGTTCATATGAAAATATCACAATTGCGTTCCGAAAGTCACAAAACTTTTGGGTCGAAAAGTTCGTAAACACCACGAAAACAGTTCTGGCTTTGGAAGCCTTCCATAGGACGCAATGGCACTCGACAGATCAAACCTGGTGAATTCCAAAATGTCCGTATTCTTTGCGCAAAGTACGATTTTTTCATGGAAATTTACTGAAAACCATGAAAAACGCGTGGAATTTTACACAAATTTTCGCCTACGTTGTGAAATGTTCTACCATTTAGAAAAAATACAAATTTATCTGAAAATTCTTTCTAAATGTTTTTTTGAAGTTGGTATTATACTATAAAATGAAACCATATGGCTGCCCTCAAACAGATACAAGTTGCAATGTCTAAAGCTCAAAAGATAAAAACATTAGAAGATCAGCTCAATTGGCCATACAAGTTGCCCTACAACCCAATTGTTGCCTCATTTGGCTACCCATGTAGAGGGCCCATTTAGGCTGATCCAAATGGGATAGTATGCAGGTCAGACTGGCCTGCCAGCGTACCAGAGGATTTTCTGGTGGCCCGAGCCCTAGCAAGCACTCACCAAGAACATTTAGCACTGTCTACACATAATTGTGAGAGTGAGCCTCAATGTCAGGTTCTTTGGTGGGTCCCACTTGAGGACTAATCATGTGCTGATGATCAGATCATAATAGAAACCTATGCAGATCCCTCAGGAGATGACCGCCCGAATGGGCTGATTTACAACCTGCACAATAGCTGAACAAGTCCAATTAGTTTTTGCACCCAAGGCGATAGTACCTGGCCTAGCCCCGTAATCACTACTGTATATATTCGAGTATAAGCCTAGTTTTTCAGCACCCAAAATGTGCTGAAAAAGTCACCCTCGGCTTATACTCGAGTCAGGTGCCATGGGTCCCTCCAGACTAGCACCCTCTGTCCATTATGTGCTAATTAGGCCCCCCGCAACCAGACCCTCCAGTGCCCTGGCCCGCTCCCAAATTCATCTTCATCTACCATCCTCACCTGTCCCATTCTGCACTAGACATTGCACTTTATATTCTATATAAATCATAGTTTTGAAGGATTGTATTGTGTTTAGCTTGGTTGCTGATTGAGCTAAGGGGGTAGTACTCTTAAGGTATCATTGTTGACACCATATTGTTTTTGTTGACCCTCTTCTCCACTTACAGAGCTAGTTTACTGTTTTTCTTTGAAATAAATATTTAAAAACATATACCCCACTGATGCCTCATTTAATGTAATTTTTTGGGTATTTATTTTGATTATTGAAACTTAGCAGTAGCTGCTGCATTTCCCACCCTAGGCTTATACTCGAGTCAATATGTTTTTCCAGTTTTCTTAGGTAAAATTAGGTACCTCGGCTTATATTCACATCGGCTTATACTCGAGTATATACAGTATTTTGCCTCCATACTGTCTCGCTCCCCTCTGCCTCTATCACAAGGCCTGGCAGACGAACACTCGCAAACTCACTCCACTACTACCTGCGCCAGTCATTGGTCCTTTCTATCCTCTACTCCCAGTCCTCACTGCTACTAACAATATATGTGAGAACATATGTATGTATGTATGTTAGTATGTATGTATAACTTTATTTATAAAGCACTACAAGGATACGCAGATCTGTACTAAATTACACACAGGGAGGACAAGTGTTATAATAAATGCAATAAATAAGTATAAATACACAGAGATTAAGTGCCATGTGGTATAAGACACAGTAGGAAGGAGGTCCCTGCCCCGTAGAGCTTACAATCTAAGGCAGGGGTCCCCAACCTTTCTTACTCGAGAGCCACAGTCAAATGTAAAAAGACTTGGGGAGCAACACAAGCACCATAAAAGTTCATGGAGGAGCCAAATAAGGGCTGTGATTGGCTATTAGGCAGCCTCTATGCACCCTATCAGCTTACAGGGGGCTTTATTTGGTAGGAAATCTTGTTTTTATTCAACCAAAACTTGCCCCCAAGTCAGGAATTCAAAAATAACTCCCTGGTTTGGGGGCACTGAGAGCAACATCCAAGGGGTTGGGGAGCAACATGTTGCCCCTGAGCCACTGGTTGGGGATCACTGATCTAAGGAATCATCTGGACTCCACAATTGGCCAAATGTGGCTAAACTGACCAACTTTATCCAACTAGCAATCAGATTCTGGAAATCTGGATACAATTGGTAAGCCTTTTCATGATTATATTTACAAGGTTTCTATAGTAAGCCCCACCCCCCTCACAGAAATAACTGTTCATATGCCATTAGCAGTGCTCCTAGCCTAGTATATATAATTACAGTAAAGGCTATAAATCATGTAACCAGTAAAACTGGCATTAAATAATCTAAACTGCTGCCCCATAATTGTAAGAAATGTGTTGCCATAATAAATGGGACATTTCAGTAACTCCTTCTACAAACGTGGCTGCCTTTGTTCCACCGGGAAACTGTTATTTGCAGATTACTATCATCCTACCAATCATTACAAGCTGCCATAAAACTCAAGTGTCCCATAATTGTTTCTGTTTTTAAAGCAAAATATTGGATATTATTCAGTCTCAGTACAAAACTGGAATGGCCCCAGAATGTCAGGAGAATCGGACAGCTTCCGTTCATGGTTTAGGATTTCCAACCTCCCTGTGTTTCTGGGCTCATGGTCTATGGAAGACCACACCCAGTTCATACTAGCCCCACCTTATCTACACGACACCCCACCCATTGCATGCTAAGCCCCTCCCCTTTTAGCTTCCTCGGGTTCAAGAGCCACTATACTTCTTCTGAAGGGAGTACCTCTTTAGTTCACTCCATGGCACGAGTTTAAAGCCAGTCTGTAGCCATGCAAAAACAAAGACACGTGCCAAATTTTTGTAATATAGGCGGCATTTACTGGAAATATGACACTTTTAATGGAAATGTGTGTGCCAGTTAATTTAGTCTCTTCTGCTCTTCTGCTCTGCCCTGTCCAACAGTGCCCTGCCCCCAGCCTGCCCAGTTACACTGGTCACTTTAAGGCAGGGATCCTCCAACCTTTCTTACTCGTGAGCCACAGCCAAAGACTTGGGGAGCAACACAAGCACCATAACAGTTCATGGAGGAGCCAAATAAGGGCTGTGATTGGCTATTAGGCAGCCTCTATGCACCCTATCAGCTTACAGGGGCTTTATTTGATAGGAAATCTTGTTTTTATTCAACCAAAACTTGCCCCCAAGTCAGGAATTCAAAAATAACTCCCTGGTTTGGGGGCACTGAGAGCAACACCCAAGGGGTTGGGGAGCAACATGTTGCCCCGGAGCCACTGGTTGGGGATCACTGCTTTAAGGCATGAACATGAAAAATGTATTTTGCTCAATTCCTACTAAGAATTATTAGTGGGCAGGTCAATTGTTTTGCTAGCAGTGACAGAACTTAACTCCCACAGGCTGGGGGCAAAATATTGAATCCCCCCCTCCTCCCTCTCAGCGCACGCCCCCCACTATCCCCACACTGATATACTGGAGTGCAGCCACACCCCCACAATAATTACATCGTTGCTTACAAGGCAGATACAACCCCCATCCCACTGGTACAGGCCAAAGACTATCCCATAGTTGGAGGGAAAATATCCCTGTTCTAAAACCGGACTGGGACCTAGGGGCCACCAGAAAACCTTAGACCCTAGGCCCACTCTCCAAACTAAATTCCCTCCTTTCCTCACCCAACCTCTTTATTCTCCCAGTCTCTTTTATTTATATTCCAACATCTACTCTTCTATTTATCTTCTTTGTTCCCATTCAGAAATAGGGAATGGCCATGAAACAGGCCAAATGGTCAGAAGCAGGGGGGCCCACTGACACCTGGGCCCACCGAGAGTTTTCCTGGTATCCTGGTGGGCCAGCCGACACTGCAAATGCACCTCCTATATCGGACTGGGCAGACCCCTGGGGTGGAAGCCTGGTGGGCCCAGACAGACCAATCATAAATCCCATCTCCTACCGCCAACCTCACCCTGTTTCTCAGACTTACGGCACGCCCCCTTTCCCGCTCACGCCATACTCCTTGCTCCCGCCTCCCCCCTGGGGCGCACCCCATTGGCATGCCCAATTCCTGGCAGGGAGCGGACCTGGGTCGGACGCCCACTGAGCTTTCTCCCGGTATCCTGCCGGCCCAGTCTGGCCCTTTGCACCTCTACATGGAGCATGGTCCTGAACCCTCTGGATAAATATCTCCGGTGATATTGCCCATAGCAACCAATCAGCAATAAGATTTGAACAGTCACCTACAAGTTAGAAATCAAAGCAAATACCTAATTGTTGCTAGGCAACATCACCGGTGCTATTTATCTCCATCCTTAGTACACACACCCCATAAGAGCCCCTGCACAGACAGTACTGCCGATAAACACGAGCGCTCCTGGGGAGATGCAGGCCGTATAGGAGTTTCTAATGCCTTGCAGATCCTGAGGTTTTTATCCCGCTCGCTGTTTCATTTGTTTTGCAGCGTTGCCGGGGTAACGGGCTGTGTAGGCAGATTATGATGTAACAAACATGCTTAGGGGAAGTTATTTGGCTCAACCACTTGGAATGGCAAAAAGAATTTACAGTGAAGAATTATGACTCATGGTTCTCCCACATTAAAAAAAGGCCCTCGCTCCCCCATTTTGGCCCCTAAAACAAGTCTTGTACAAAAGTGCGTCGGCAGGAACACTGGAAACAGAGAGGCACTGTACTTTATATTCTATCATGCATTCATGGGGAATGAAAATACATAAATATATTAGAAATACCGGACTCATATTTTCCAGCAGAATTGTGCTTAGTACAGGGGGATACCCATGCCTGCATAGTTCTACTGGTATGAGCAATCTTAGGGGGGCTGTTCCTGCTGAATTGTGCTTAGTACAGGGGAATCCCTATGCTGCCATAGTTTTATGGAATCTCTCTGTACAGGCTATGAGCAATCTTAGGGGGGCTGTTCCTGCTGAATTGTGCTTAGTACAGGGGAATCCCTATGCTGCCATAGTTTTATGGTATCTCTCTGTACAGGCTATGAGCAATCTTAGGGGGGCTGTTCCTGCTGAATTGTGCTTAGTACAGGGGAATCCCTATGCTGCCATAGTTTTATGGAATCTCTCTGTACAGGCTATGAGCAAACTTAGGGGGCTGTTCCTGCTGAATTGTGCTTAGTACAGGGGAATCCCTATGCTGCCATAGTTTTATGGTATCCTTCTGTACAGGCTATGAGCAAACTTAGGGGGCTGTTCCTGCTGAATTGTGCTTAGTACAGGGGAATCCCTATGCTGCCATAGTTTTATGGTATCTCTCTGTACAGGCTATGAGCAAACTTAGGGGGCTGTTCCTGCTGAATTGTGCTTAGTACAGGGGAATCCCTATGTGCCATAGTTTTATGGTATCCTTCTGTACAGGCTATGAGCAAACTTAGGGGGCTGTTCCTGCTGAATTGTGCTTAGTACAGGGGAATCCCTATGCTGCCATAGTTTTATGGTATCTCTCTGTACAGGCTATGAGCAAACTTAGGGGGCTGTTCCTGCTGAATTGTGCTTACCTGTCAACCCTCACACCCATATATAAACCCAGCAGAGGAAGGGCATGTTACGCTGGGGAGTGGTTTGGGCAGAAGAGGGACTTGGCCAAAATTCGCCCATGTTCAGATTCTAGAAAGATGATAGGTTTCCCTGCTTTGGTGAGTGCCCAGTTCAGTTGTCCATACCATAGATTTGGGCCAGTGGAACACAGTATAAGCCGGCCCCCTCCAGTAATATCAGAAATGGTTGGCTCTAGTGCAGGTAATGGCAACCAACTGAGCTGGGTCCAGGATAGAAGAGGGCAGGTTAGGGTTGGTCCCAGTTGATCACTAGTCACAACCTAGTATAATGGGAATACAAACAGAACAGGAGCTATGGGAGAGGTATGGACAGCCTGACAGTGAGGCAATGGCATGTCAATGAAAACAAACAGCACTTGTAGAGTTTATTGCCCCTTTAAATCTGCCCGACACCCATAAACTGCAGTCAAGATCTACTTTTGTTTAGCCAGCTCCGGCACAAGAAATGAATGGGTTTCTGTGGTTGGGTTGAATCTAATTCATTCATTGTGAGGGTTGAGCCCGGGGAACAATGTGCTGGAACAGCCCTTAATAACAGCAGCTGGGTTCAGCGAAACATTGTTTGGACGTAGTTGACACAGAGGAAAGGAAAAGTTCAGCTACGGCGCCCAGTTAAAGGGTCGGCGTGGCCCCATTGGGCTCGGGGGAACGTTTCAAGTGGATCCAATAAAAATGGCCTCACCTTTTGTCAGCTTAGAACTTCTGCATTGTGTTTGGGTTTATTCACATGTAATACGTGAAGCATTCAGGGTCCCGGGTGACCCCATGGGATAGATACCTGGGCAGTAGCAGCGGTGTAACTTGGCGTTCCTCCTCCTCCCCCCATACTCTGTAATCTTGCTCCCACCCTGCACCAACGCTTAATGGAAATGAAAGGGGCAGGAACTGGGGATCCCCTTCCTCTATGTTCCTTCTGCCCCCCCTTTCTCTATGTTCCTTCTGCCCCCCCCCCTTTCTCTATGTTCCTTCTGCCCCCCCCTTCTCTATGTTCCTTCTGCCCCCCCTTCTCTATGTTCCTTCTGCCCCCCCTTTCTCAATGTTCCTTCTGCCCCCCCTTTCTCTATGTTCCTTCTGCCCCCCCTTTCTCTATGTTCCTTCTGCCCCCCCTTTCTCTATGTTCCTTCTGCCCCCCCTTTCTCTATGTTCCTTCTGCCCCCCCCCTTTCTCTATGTTCCTTCTGCCCCCCCCCTTTCTCTATGTTCCTTCTGCCCCCCCCCCCTTTCTCTATGTTCCTTCTGCCCCCCCCCCTTTCTCTATGTTCCTTCTGCCCCCCCCCCTTTCTCTATGTTCCTTCTGCCCCCCCCTTCCTCTATGTTCCTTCTGCCCCCCCCTTTCTCTATGTTCCTTCTGCCCCCCCCCCTTTCTCTATGTTCCTTCTGCCCCCCCTTCCTCTATGTTCCTTCTGCCCCCCCTTCCTCTATGTTCCTTCTGCCCCCCCCCCTTTCTCTATGTTCCTTCTGCCCCCCCTTTCTCTATGTTCCTTCTGCCCCCCCTTTCTCTATGTTCCTTCTGCCCCCACTTTCTCTATGTTCCTTCTGCTCCCCCCCTTCCTCTATGTTCCTTCTGCCCCCCCCCCTTTCTCTATGTTCCTTCTGCCCCACTTTCTCTATGTTCCTTTTGCCCCCCCTTTCTCTATGTTCCTTCTGCCCCCCCTTTCTCTATGTTCCTTCTGCCCCCTTTTCTCTATGTTCCTTCTGCCCCCCCCCTTTCTCTATGTTCCTTCTGCCCCCCCCCTTTCTCTATGTTCCTTCTGCCCCCCCCCTTTCT
The DNA here is from genome assembly GCF_000004195.4 of Xenopus tropicalis. Classification (NCBI taxonomy): domain Eukaryota; kingdom Metazoa; phylum Chordata; class Amphibia; order Anura; family Pipidae; genus Xenopus; species Xenopus tropicalis. The sequence goes on from NC_030679.2 coordinate 11,600,708, forward strand.
CAATGTTCTTTCTGCCCCCCCTTCCTCTATGTTCCTTCTGCCCCCCCCTTTCTCAATGTTCTTTCTGCCCCCCTTTCTCTATGTTCCTTCTGCCCCCCCCTTCTCTATGTTCCTTCTGCCCCCCTTTCTCTATGTTCCTTCTGCCCCCCCCCTTTCTCTATGTTCCTTCTGCCCCCCCTTTCTCTATGTTCCTTCTGCCCCCCCCTTTCTCTATGTTCCTTCTGCCCCCCCTTTCTCTATGTTCCTTCTGCCCCCCCTTTCTCTATGTTCCTTCTGCCCCCCCCCCTTTCTCTATGTTCCTTCTGCCCCCCCTTTCTCTATGTTCCTTCTGCCCCCCCTTTCTCTATGTTCCTTCTGCCCCCCCTTTCTCTATGTTCCTTCTGCCCCCTCTATAGTTATGCTCCTGGCATTAGGATAGGTATTAGGGAGTATAGGGCAAGCATACATTCAGCAACTTTTGCCATCTGTCATTTACAGGCCAATGCTGGGGCAAAGGACAAACCCCCTTTGGAAAAAAGGAAACCAACCCCCCCATATCTCCCAAGTCCTCCCTTTTATATGCCAACTGTACTTGCAGCAGGCCTGAGAAAACAGAGTAGCACAGTAGGTGCCACCAAACCTAGCCACACCACATCTGGTCTCCAGGCACCCTACTCTGATCGCTGACTGGGGGCACTGGAAATCAGGACCTAGTAGTGGTGATAGTGAAGCCAGACCTGTGCCCACCCCCTCCCCAGGCTGTGAATCCTACCCCCTCTGCTACAGGGCCCCTCTCAACCACCCTGAAAGAGCACCATGGTGCTGTAGAAGGAAACCTGTGGGCTGGGGAAATCTGCAGTGCTGCAGCTGTAAGTTTCTAGGGAAGTCAGCTTATTCTATGTAAATACAGCCATAAGCACTCACAGAAAACCTGCACTAAGTTCTCTATTAAAAGAAACACAGGATTTCTTGTCTGCTTTTTTGTAAACATGTTCTTAGGGTATCTGACTTCCTCAAAAAAATCCTTCATTCCTGGGGCCAGAGTCTTCTCAGTTCTCTCCTCTCTCCTGCTCCCCCCTCCCTCAAGAATGATCAAGAACTCCCTCCTAACAGCTAGAGCTATACAGCAGGACGCTATGACGACTAAGCTAAAATGGCAGCTGCTATCTTAAGCAAACAGAGAAAGCTTCTAGGGCTCTTTACTCAGGTATGGTAAAGCTTTCTGCTGAATAAATATATTGTTCTAGGTGGCACTAATGTGGCAAATCTATTGGCAGTAAAATTCCAAAATGACTTTCCTTTTCCTTTAAAGTTATGAGTCAGTATAATTACTGTGATATAGCATCTTAAAGGAGAAGGAAAGGCTAATAAAGAGTTAATCTCAAGCTGCAGGCATACCTTCAGTTCTCTCAATAGTGCCCTTAAGTCTCCCCGTATTTCTCCTGTTCAGATGATCAGAAGCCTCATAGGAAAGAAAAACGCTGAGCTCTGTAAAGAAAATTCCCATAATGCCTCACTCCTGCACCGAGACCCGTGTACATGCTCAGTTTGTAAGACTATGGGGCATATTTACTAACCCACGAACGGGCCGAATGCGTCCGATTGCGTTTTTTTCGTAATGATCGGTATTTTGCGATTTTTTCGGAAAATTGTCGCAAATTTTTCGTTACTAATACGATTTGTGCGAAAAAACGCGAGTTTTTCGTAGCCATTCCGAAAGTTGCGCAAAATCTGGCGATTTTTCGTAGCGTTAAAACTTGCGCAAAATGTTGCGTTTTTTCCGTAGCGTTAAAACTTGCGCGAAACGTCGCACCTTTTAAGTTTTAACGCTACGAAAAAGGCGCAACTTTTCGCGCGAGTTTTAACGCTACGAAAAAATCGCCAGATTTTGCGCAACTTTCGGAATGGCTACGGAAAACTCGCGTTTTTTCGCGCAAATCGTATTGGTAACGAAAAAGTCGCGACAATTTCCGAAAAGTCGTAAAGACGCCGAAAAAAATCGCAAAAAATACGAAAAAGTCTCAAAATGTTCGTTTTCAAATCGGAATTTTTCCAATTCGGTTCAGATTTGTGTCTTAGTAAATGTGCCCCTATGAGTCAGCTTCCTGCTGATTGGCTCAGATCCACATTCCTAAGGGGGGGGGAGTAAGTTCTTAGCATTCTTGAGGGAGGGGGAGCAGGAGAGGAGAGAGCTGCGTGTCTCTGGCACAGGAAAACAAAGGGACAAGAAATCCTGTTTCTTTTGACAGAGGACTTTTTACCTTTCCTGCTCCTTTAAGTGAAACTGGCCCTGTGCCAAGAGAGGCACATAGATATAAGACAGTATTATTATAGTATTATGAAATATTCTGATCTGATGGAACTTTCCTATGACAGCTGAGAGGTAGTAAAGGGCACATTTATCCCCCTGTCTGAATAAGCGCAGGTGTCAGCAGCACCCACAGCCTCTGCTCATCTGATTGGCAAGACAGTGAGAATCAGCAAAGTTCCCTATTACTCATTAGCCAGTCAGCTGTTGCATCCAAGCGCCGACCTTGCCCTGAATACCGCCATCAAAAGGAGCCGCTTTCCTTCGGGCAGCTATCTTAACTGCCTGGCTTATCTGCGGAGCGGTCATACTGCCATGCTATGTACGGCAGCAAGGACAGAATAGGAGTAGGACATAGATAAATGTGACTCGGGGACATGTCTCCGATTTGTGATACACCGGTGGGGACATTTGGAGGAGACAGGAACATTAAATCGACAGGTTGGTGGAAAGGTGACATTAGTCATCCCCTTATCACAAGCAGGCAACACCAAAGCGTTCTTTCTCGCAATTAGGGTTGTCTATTAACTGGCAAAGGGCTCACATACAGTAAGTTAGTGAATCACACTTCAAAGAAACACTAGTATATAAACAGAAATAGAAACATATCTCTGCTGCCAATAAAGCAAAAATAGATGTGTCCCATCAGTGTTACTGGACTACGGTTCCCAGAATTCCTAGTCAGCCCTATTGGGTTTATTTCATGGTTAAATGATTCCCTTTTCTCTGTAATAATAAAACAGTACCTGTACTTGATCCCAACTAAGATATAATTACCCCTTATTGGGGGCAGAACAGCCCTATTGGGTTTATTTCATGGTTAAATGATTCCCTTTTCTCTGTAATAATAAAACAGTACCTGTACTTGATCCCAACTAAGATATAATTACCCCTTATTGGGGGCAGAACAGCCCTATTGGGTTTATTTCATGGTTAAATGATTCCCTTTTCTCTGTAATAATAAACAGTACCTGTACTTGATCCCAACTAAGATATAATTACCCCTTATTGGGGCAGAACAGCCCTATTGGGTTTATTTAATGGTTAAATGATTCCCTTTTCTCTGTAATAATAAAACAGTACCTGTACTTGATCCCAACTAAGATATAATTACCCCTTATTGGGGGCAGAACAGCCCTATTGGGTTTATTTAATGGTTAAATGATTCCCTTTTCTCTGTAATAATAAAACAGTACCTGTACTTGATCCCAACTAAGATATAATTACCCCTTATTGGGGGCAGAACAGCCCTATTGGGTTTATTTAATGGTTAAATGATTCCCTTTTCTCTGTAATAATAAAACAGTACCTGTACTTGATCCCAACTAAGATATAATTACCCCTTATTGGGGGCAGAACAGCCCTATTGGGTTTATTTAATGGTTAAATGATTCCCTTTTCTCTGTAATAATAAAACAGTACCTGTACTTGATCCCAAAACTATTTTTTTAAAAACTGTGTATTGGAAAGTTGCATTTTCTTGGGTAAACTTGAAAAAAGAAACAAAAAACCATCTTATCCCATTGAGGAATTGTAATGATCACTAAGCACCTCACTGCTCCTCCATGCTGTACTTTACTATATTGGGAACTGTATTCCAGCAAAATAAGCACTGTATTCCTAAAGCTCAATAAACCTTTCCCTGGCTTTCCAGGGCCAGAGGCTGCATTTAAAAGCTAAATAATCCTCCAGTAAGAATCCCAGCTGATCTGTGAAAATTTGGCTCCGTGTTCTTTGTTCCTGGAGTTGGAAGCATTAAGCAGTTTCCTGGCACTGGACAAGTCTGTTCTTTCTCTCCATATTTATTTCCAGTGCAATATAATGGTGCCAAAATGGCACAAAAAATCTCTGTATGTAAGATAAAGGCAAGATGGCTGACACAATGCTGGGAATCAGCATTCTCATTGGTCAATTCTCTTGGATCTGTAATGATGTCTGTGGTCAGTAGACTTGTCATTGGTGCATTGCTTTCTAAGTTTTTTACCAACTTCTATAAAGAACTAGGGGGTGCAGTAGGATAGTTTTATGGTTGGGCTTAGTGTCCCATTAAAGGAGAAGGAAAGGTAAAAACTCAGTAAGCTTTATCAGAAATGTCTACAGCCATAAACGCTGCACCTCTGTCAAAAGTTTTGCTGTTTCTGTTTTCCTGTGCCAGAGACACGCAGCTCACTCCCCTCTCCTGCTCCCCACTCCCTCAAGAATGCTAAGAACTCCCTCCCCCCCCTTTAGGAATGTGGATCTGAGCCAATCAGCAGGAAGCTGACTCATAGGGGCACATTTACAAAAGCACGAACGCTCCGAGCGTATTTTTGCCGACTTTTTCGGACGTTTGCACAAAAAAATCGGAAAGCTTTTACCGCTGTTTACAATTGTTCGGAACGAAAATTTCGAGACTTTTGGATCGCCATTACGATATTATCGTGACTAATACGATTTTTTCGGAAGCATTTTCGTGATATTTGCGATCTTCAGAAATTTTCGTTTCCAATCCAATTTTTTCCCATTCGGGGTTCGGATTCGTGGATTAGTAAATGTGCCCCATAGTCTTACAAACTGAGCATGTACACTGGTCTTGGTCTTGGTGCAGGAGTGAGGCATTATGGGAACTTTCTTTAGACAGCTCAGGGTTTCTTTTTCCTATGAGGCTTTGTTCATATAAACTAGGGATCCCCAACCTTTTAAACCAGTGAGCCACATTCAAATGGAAAAAGTGTTGGGGAGCAACACAAGCATGGGAAAAGTTCTTGGGGGTGCAAATAAAAGCTATAATTGGCTATTTGGTAGCCTCTATGTGGATTGGCAGATAATAGAAGGCTCTGTTTGGCTTTACACTGGGTTTTTATGCAACCAAAATTTGCCTCCTAACCAGAAATTCAAAAATAAGCACCTACTTAGAGCCCACTGGGAGCAACACCCAAGGGGTTGAGGAGCAACATGTTACCCCTGAGCCACTGGTTGGGGATCACTGATATAAACTATTTAATAGTGGTATAGATTCTCAAGGGAACTGAGATCAGGCCTTCGACTGGACCATTGCAGAACATTCACTTACTCCTGTTACTCAGGTGTGAGTAAAATGAACCGCAAATATGGCCAAAACATTTCAATTTTCCCTAAATATGTCGGTTTAATAATATTTTTCAAAAGCTTGATCTAAAATATACATTAATCAGGGTTCGTACGTATTCCTTGCAGGAACCATGTAACACGTCTGCTTGTAAATGCCGCTTATTCCACCTTCCTTATGGGGTTTTATAGGCCATTGCAGATTTTTGTGCCTAGTAACAAAGGTGACAAAATGGAATTAAATATAAATACCCCATAGATATACTGCAGAGCCGCCAGTCCGAAGCGTGTTTAATTTAGATTGCGGTGCTTATTAGTCAATTTGGAGTGGTTTCCATCTGCTTTGTATTACGCTGAGCCCTGCTATGTACCTTCAAATAAAAGAGCCTTTCTTTCCTTGGAAAAAGCAAAATTCAAAATCATAATTATTATATATTTATATATATTTTTCATTTTTTTACATTAGGCATAAGAGTGTTATTGCCTTAAGATTCATATCGAAGTTCCAACAGCAAGAAGTGCACACTAGAGATATAAATACTTCACATATATGTTGGCCACCCATGTAATGATGCTGCGGTTGACAATAATCAGGCAGTGTAAAAGGAAATAGACACCTTTATAATTACTTAGTATTTTTTAATAGATATCAGTGATCGTGACGGACAGAGTCAAAGAGTAAAACCACAGCTTTTTAAGTTCCAACATTTATTTGACACCACTTTTTCCGTCTGCGATTCAGTGTTAATGCGCCTTTTCTACCGGATGAGCTCGGGTCAAAAAGAAAGGGGGCGGATGTCTTCAGAGATACCATTAGGGTTGCCACCGGGCCGGGGTTTTATGGGCCTAGTTGGTAAGACACCTGCCAAGGCCAGGGTCGGTATTACAAGTTTACAGCAATGTAGTTGCTGGAAAATCTGTCATACTCTGAAGTTTAGCCCCCAGCCTGCCCCCTTAAGCCCCCAATCTGCCCAGAACTTGCCTCAAAACCTCCTCTTCCCTTTTCTCCTTATCCATAAGCTTCTCTCCCATAATACCTCCACCTCCTAAGCAGGGGCGATTCTGCACATATCGCCGCCTGAGGCGGCTCCTGGATGCCGCCCCCCCCCCCCCCGTTCCCCAGCGCTTACCTTCTGAGCGCAGGAGTGGGTCCGGGGGCGGTGAGATCGCTAGTGCAGAGAGCGCAATTGCGCTCTCTGCACTATAAGAGCCGAATTTCCGGTTTAAAAAACGGAAATTTGGCTCTTAAAGTTACCAGGAGCGGCTTTTTGCCGCCCCTGGTAACTGGGGCGCTTCTGCCGCCTGAGGCGAGATTCTCAACACGCCCAATGGCGGAAGCGCCCCTGCTCCTAAGCTATGAACTGCCCCTTTTGTCTCTTCAGAATAGTATATAAGGGAATATTGGGAATTGGGTGGCCACTTGCACATCTAGTTGCAGGAAAAAAATGCTTTGGTAAAAAGATTTTTGGGAAAACAAATGAGGTGTTTCAAGTGGGTGGGTTGGGGGCAATATACAGGTATGGGATCCCTTATCCGGAAACCCATTATCCAGAAAGCTCCGAATTAGGGAAAGCCTGTCCCATAGACTCCATTTTAATCAAATAATTCAGATTTTTTAAACTGATTTCCTTTTTCTCTGTAATAATAAAACAGTACCTGTACTTGATCCCAACTAAGATATAATTACCCCTTATTGGGGGCAGAACAGCCCTATTGGGTTTATTTAATGGTTAAATGATTCCCTTTTCTCTGTAATAATAAAACAGTACCTGTACTTGATCCCAACTAAGATATAATTACCCCTTATTGGGGCAGAACAGCCCTATTGGGTTTATTTCATGGTTAAATGATTCCCTTTTCTCTGTAATAATAAAACAGTACCTGTACTTGATCCCAACTAAGATATAATTACCCCTTATTGGGGGCAGAACAGCCCTATTGGGTTTATTTAATGGTTAAATGATTCCCTTTTCTCTGTAATAATAAAACAGTACCTGTACTTGATCCCAACTAAGGTATAATTACCCCTTATTGGGGCAGAACAGCCCTATTGGGTTTATTTAATGGTTAAATGATTCCCTTTTCTCTGTAATAATAAAACAGTACCTGTACTTGATCCCAACTAAGATATAATTACCCCTTATTGGGGCAGAACAGCCCTATTGGGTTTATTTCATGGTTAAATGATTCCCTTTTCTCTGTAATAATAAAACAGTACCTGTACTTGATCCCAACTAAGATATAATTACCCCTTATTGGGGCAGAACAGCCCTATTGGGTTTATTTCATGGTTAAATGATTCCCTTTTCTCTGTAATAATAAAACAGTACCTGTACTTGATCCCAACTAAGATATAATTACCCCTTATTGGGGCAGAACAGCCCTATTGGGTTTATTTCATGGTTAAATGATTCCCTTTTCTCTGTAATAATAAAACAGTACCTGTACTTGATCCCAACTAAGGTATAATTACCCCTTATTGGGGCAGAACAGCCCTATTGGGTTTATGTAATGGTTAAATGATTCCCTTTTCTCTGTAATAATAAAACAGTACCTGTACTTGATCCCAACTAAGATATAATTACCCCTTATTGGGGGCAGAACAGCCCTATTGGGTTTATTTAATGGTTTATTGATTTTTTAGTAGACTTAAGGTATGGAGATCCAAGTACGGAAAGACCCCTTTATCCGGAATACCCTTGGCCCCGAGCATTCTGGATAACGGGTCCTATACCTGTACTGGCAACTTAAAAGGGTTTCATTTTACTTTAAAATATTCTGCTTCTCCGCCCTTTTTGCTTTGATCCATGATGCATATTCTACACGAATATCAGGTAAACAGTTTAGCTATAGTCATTAAAGGGGACATAAACCTTCCTCAAAACCTGACAGTCTTGCACCCAGTAGCTCTCTAAACTAAAGCTGGCCATACACGCACCGATAATATCGTACGGAACCTTGTTTCGTACGATATTCGGTGCGTGTATGGCAAGTCGGCGGGGCGACCGATATCGCAGGAGGCTGCTGATGTCGACTCGCCGATCGGATGGGTTAAATGATTTTGATTGGGTGCCATAGAAGGCGCCTGAGCAAAATCTGCCTTCAGGGCTGAATCGTCAGAAGGAGGTAGAAATCCTATTGTTTCTACCTCCATATCTGCTGTTTCAGCCCTGAACGTTAGTGGCTGATTGAACGACCGATGGTCGCAAGAAAGATTAAAAATCGCCACGTGTGTGGCCACCTTAAGCATTGCAACAAAAACGAATAAACTGTTTTTCAGGGGTGATAGTGGGACCCGGTCGGCCACCTGGCCCGCTCCGCCCCCTCCGTTGGCGCGCATGCGCAGTTCGGGGGGGGGAGGGTTCGATGCCGTGGGTCATTGCAGTGGCGTAGCGAGGGGGGTGCCGAGGGGGCCATGGCCCCGGGCGGCGTATCAGAAGGGGCGGCGGCGGCTCCTTCTCTCTTACAGGCAACAGGCGCTTTTATAAGGTTGCGCCCGTGCGTATGACGTCACACGTCAGCGACGAGGCGCAACCTTATAGAAGCGCCTGTTGCCTGTAAGAGAGAAGGAGCCGCCGCCGATGGTCTGTTGGGGGTATGTACTATGGGGGAAATTGGGGGGCACTGTGTGGGGGCTACTGTCTATGGGGAAATTGGGGCACTTTCCATGGGGGGGCCAGGTCTTTGTGGGGTATTGTGTATGGGGGAACTTCCTATTGGGGGCACTGTGTATGGGGCAATTGGGGCTCTGTGTATGAGGGCACTTTCTATTGGGGGGCAAGGTCTTTGGGGGGTATTGTCTATGGGGACACTGTGTATGGGGCAATTGGGGCACTGTGTATGGGGGCACTTCCTATTGGGGGCACTTTGTATGGGGCAATTGGGGGCACTTTCTATTGGGGGAACTGTGTATGGGGCAATTGGGGCACTGTGTATGGGGGCACTTTCTGTGGGGGGGGCAAGGTCTTTGGGGGTACTGTCTATGGGGGAACTGTGTATGGGGAAATTGGGGCACTGTGTATGGGGGCACTTCCTATTGGGGGCACTGTCTAAGGGCAATTGGGGGCACTGTGTGGAGGGGGCTGTCTATGGGGACACTGTGTATGGGGCAATTGGAGGCACTGTCTATGGGGAAATTGGGGCACTTTCTATGGGCAATTGGAGGCAATGTGTGTGGGGGGCACTGTGTATGGGGCAATTGGGGGCACTGTGTATGGGGGTACTGTCTATGGGGCAGTTGTATGGGGGGACCGTGGCCAGAATAGCGTTAGGGGGGCCTGGCCAGCATAGTGTTAGGGGGCACTGTGGTAGGGTGACCCTAATACTTTTTATGTCTGTGTGTCCTGTACTGATGGGAGGGGCCCCGTGATTTCTGATGGCGGCCCTGCCACCATGGGCAGCCACGGACGCACAGCTGAATCCACTTTTGACAATTATGACATGCGCACCGCATTTCAAATTCAATCAAAAAAAAAAAAAATTTAATGCTGCTTTTTTTATTTTGTCTATTTTTTTTAAGAATAACTAAATAGAGGGGCGGCAAATTTCCGGTCGGCCCCAGGCGACGAAAGCCCACGCTACGCCACTGGGTCATTGCCCCCGCCGCTTGTCATTAGCGGCAGGGGGCAATGGCAAAGTAGGGGAACTAGGGGTAGGCAGCAGAGGCTCCTACCTGGTGCCCCCCAATCATTGCACCCTAGGCAGCTGCCTCTTCTGCCTACCCCTAGTTCCGGCCCTGGTGGGGCCCATAAATATACTTTTCTGGGGGGCAAACCATGCGTTACGCTCCAGCCTAGGATCCCATGGATTATGACTGCCAGCTTTATCCCTTGATATGTTGCCAAATGTTGGGAGCCCAGCAACGCCTGGGTGCCCCACCATTTGAGCACTACTGGAAGTTTACATCCACTTTTAAATGAATCCAATCACAGACAGCTCAACCTCTCTTTGCTCAGCAGTTGCAGACTACAAATCCCAGCACATGGAAACATAACCAAGGGTTAAAGCATGCTGGGAGCTGTAGTCCAGCAACATCAGGGTTGGAGTATTAAAGCAATATTGCCAGACACTGGCCACATTAACATGCAAAAAAAAGGTGAATAATTCAGTTCACCACTAGCTTTAAATATTATGTTCCCACAATAAATCCCATTAACTGTGCCTCTATAGATCATTCATTTTTTTCCCTAATTATGAATAGTGTCTTACGGTTACACCCTGGCACAGCTAAAGTCCCCCCTTTCACTCCGACGCCTACGCACATTATCACAATGACACAAGACAGTTAGACTTACAAGAAAGAGCTGAATACGATTGCCACACCTTTCACCTCCTTAAGTGCTGCCCGGGTATGCAGTTTATTTCAGTGGAATGTTCTGCTTAGCATTAAAGGGGAAGTAAACCTCCCATAATGCTGCTGTTTAACCATGGGTTAAGGTCCCCATACACGGGCAGATTGTAGCTGCTGATATGGGTCCCTTGGACTGATTCGGCAGCTTATCGGCCCGTGTGGGGCAGAAACGAAGGTCCTGCCCAACCGATATCTGGCCTGAAATTGGGCAGATATCGATCGGCCAGGTTAAAAGATTCAGTCGGATCGGGGACCGCATCGGCTCGTTGATGCGGTCCCCGAACCGACTGCCCCATTGCCGCCAATATAATTTGATCGTTTGGCCCCCGTAGGTGGGGATATCGGATGAAGATCCGCTTGTTTGGCGATCTCACCAAGCGTGCAAATCTTAACGTGTATGGAGACCTTTAGCCAAATGTTGCTGGATTACAATTCTCAAAATTCCACAACAATTCAAGGGTTATGGTGTGCTGGGAGCTGTAGTCCAGCAATATCAGGATGTATTCTTAAAGCAATATTGACCAATTAAGCTTTTCCCCAGGGCTGACGCCTCCACTGAAATGCAAAATGATCCTCCAATGAGAACCCCAGTTGATCTGGCTCTGTGTTCTTTGTTCCTCCATTTGGAGTTGGAAGCTTTAAGCAAAGTTTCCTAGCCCTGAACAAGTCTGTTGTTCCTCCCCATGTTTGGTTCTAGTGTAATATAATGACCCCAAATTGGCACAATAATCTCTGTATGCAAGATAATAGCATGATGGCTGCCATAGTGCTAGAAAACAACATTCTTATTGGTCAATTCAATGGGGGAGCAGGTGTACTATTTAACTGGCGTGCCTCCACCCAGGGTAGGGACAGGTTGAACTGTAACACCCCTCCCTGGGAAACTTCTCTGGGTTACTCTGTGCTGTCCTCAAAACGTAGGGACTCCCTGCAACTCCCGGCAACTTGCCCCCTTTGGGGTGGTTGCTCATCAGGCAGTTGAGGATACAATCCTTGAGGAATTAACTGGAAGTGCTGAAAAACCAAATAAACTTCTTTATTGTATCCACACAGTATCCAGTATTATGACTTGCAGGTTCAGGTACTTTCTCCTTACTTCTCTTAAGAGACCCTCTCACTCAGGCTTATTCCCCGGTACTCCCGCCAAGAGACCCTCTCACTCAGGCTTATTCCCCGGTACTCCCGCCAAGAGACCCTCTCACTCAGGCTTATTCCCCGGTACTCCCGCCAAGAGACCCTCTCACTCAGGCTTATTCCCCGGTACTCCCGCCAAGAGACCCTCTCACTCAGGCTTATTCCCCGGTACTCCCGCCAAGAGACCCTCTCACTTAGGCTTATTCACTGGTACTCCCGCCAAGAGACCCTCTCACTTAGGCTTATTCCCCGGTACTCCCGCCAAGAGACCCTCTCACTCAGACGTATTCCCAGTACTCCCGCCAAGAGACCCTCTCACTTAGGCTTATTCCCCGGTACTCCCGCCAAGAGACCCTCTCACTCAGACTTATTCCCCGGTACTCCCGCCAAGAGACCCTCTCACTCAGACTTATTCCCCGGTACTCCCGCCAAGAGACCCTCTAACTCAGGCTTATTCCCCGGTACTCACGCCATGAGATCCCTTCTTAAGAGTTCTCCCTGGTACTCACGCCAAGAGACCCTCTCTTAGCTCTCTCCCCGGTACTCCCACCAAAAGACACTCCCTTAGGACTCTCCTTGGTACGCCTGCCAAGAATACCCTCTCGCTTAGGCAATCTCCTTTCCGTGGTCCCTAGCTACCCCCTGAGCTGGCCACTTAGTGTACCTGAACTCCGGCCAGTAAAGCCGGGAGGTCATAACCTCACTTATCTCCTGTTGGGGCTTCAGACTGCCCTTTCTAGATACTCTGCCTAACCTTTCACTCCTAGAGTGACTATAACCAATCTATCTGAACTCTCTAACTGGAGCCTGTAGCTAGCCTCTTACAGAGGGGGGTCCCAGGACTAAAGACCTTACACAACATGTATGCCATCCCATTTTATACTTCAGCACACCACCTAGTGGTTGCTGTTAGAACTGCAAGTAAACTCCCCAGCTAGGACCACCTTTATGTGTCCATATCCCACAAGGCCACCCTCTGGTGCCTGTCTAAAGGGGAACCCAACCTAAGGGGTCCAAATCTTTGGGATCCCTACACATCTATAAGTGAGTTTTTGGTCAGTAGAATTCTCATTGATTTCCAGGTGTAGTTGTGATTACAGTCAGGTTTAGTGCCCCTTTAATAGAACTATATTCACCCTTCTTATGTTTGAGAGTAATATCAGCAGGAGAAACATAACCATAGTCTCCCTATGTTAGATAAGAACAAGATGGCTGACGTAGTGCTTTATAGGATTATCTATGTGATGCCTATTTCTGAGCTATAGGGGGCAATATGAGAGATCTATAAGTGGTTGATGACCCCTTTAAGCCTATAAAGCATAGGAAAAGGATTGCCGCACACCAACGATTCCCTGCAGAAAGCGAGAGATGCCATATTTTTGGCTCCTTATACATAATATACCGATGGGCCTAATATTAGAAGAGAAATCCTGCAAATAGCCAGCTCCCAAGATACTCGTTTCTATTTCTGTTACAAAGTGGAAACCGTTTGGCAAAAGTTCTGCAAGTGATTCATGCAGGAAGTCATAAAAAATGAACATGCTTCATTTTCAAGTCATTTCCCTAGTAAGACAATGGAGGTTTAAAGATTGATGCAGTTATAGCAGTTAGACCAAAACAAACGGGGGTGGGGTGCCCAAATCAGCCTGCAATCTTGAGTCAATTAAAGGGAAAAAGGACTCTGTATAGAATCTTAGCTTGAATGTAATCCCCTTAAAGGAACAGCAACATTTTAAAATGAAAGTGGTTTAATGGAATGACAATATAATGTGTTGTTGCCCTGCACTGGCACAGCTGATGTGTTTGCTTCAAAAACACTACTGTAGTGCATATAAATAGGCTGCTGTGTAGCCATGGGGGCAGCCATTCAAGCACAGGATGCATAATAGATAACAGATAAGCTGTGTAGAATCCCAGTGTAAACAACAGAACTTATCTCTTATGTGCTGTTTAATCTGTGCCATTTAGGGCTCTGGCACACGGGGAGATTAGTCGCCCGCGACAAAACTCCCTGTTCGCGGGCGACTAATCTCCCCAAGTTGCCTTCCCCTGCCATCCCACCGGCGAAAATGTAAGTCGCCGGTGGGATGGCACATGCGGCAGCACGATTTCGCGCAAATCGCCGAAATTGCCTCGCGAGGCTTTTTCGGCGATTTGCGTGAAATCGAGCCGCCACGTGTGCCATCCCACCGGCGACTTACATTTTCGCCGGTGGGATGGCAGGGGAAGGCAACTCGGGGAGATTAGTCGCCCGCGAACAGGGAGTTTTGTCGTAGGCGACTAATCTCCCCCGTGTGCCAGAGCCGTTATAGCTTTGCTTGCATTAAACTGTGAGCCTAAGGGGGGGCGGGAACCCCAATAAGGGGTTATTATATCTTAGTTGGGATCAAGTACAGGTACTGTTTTATTATTACAGAGAAAAGGGGATCATTTAACCATTAAATAAACCCAATAGGGCTGTTCTGCCCCAATAAGGGGTAATTATATCTTAGTTGGGATCAAGTACAGGTACTGTTTTATTATTACAGAGAAAAGGGGATCATTTAACCATTAAATAAACCCAATAGGGCTGTTCTGCCCCAATAAGGGGTAATTATATCTTAGTTGGGATCAAGTACAGGTACTGTTTTATTATTACAGAGAAAAGGGAATCATTTAACCATTAAATAAACCCAATAGGGCTGTTCTGCCCCCAATAAGGGGTAATTATATCTTAGTTGGGATCAAGTACAGGTACTGTTTTATTATTACAGAGAAAAGGGAATCATTCAACCATTAAATAAACCCAATAGGGCTGTTCTGCCCCCAATAAGGGGTAATTATATCTTAGTTGGGATCAAGTACAGGTACTGTTTTTATTATTACAGAGAAAAGGGAATCATTTAACCATGAAATAAACCCAATAGGGCTGTTCTGCCCCAATAAGGGGTAATTATATCTTAGTTGGGATCAAGTACAGGTACTGTTTTATTATTACAGAGAAAAGGGAATCATTTAACCATTAAATAAACCCAATAGGGCTGTTCTGCCCCAATAAGGGGTAATTATATCTTAGTTGGGATCAAGTACAGGTACTGTTTTATTATTACAGAGAAAAGGGAATCATTTAACCATTAAATAAACCCAATAGGGCTGTTCTGCCCCAATAAGGGGTAATTATATCTTAGTTGGGATCAAGTACAGGTACTGTTTTATTATTACAGAGAAAAGGGAATCATTTAACCATTAAATAAACCCAATAGGGCTGTTCTGCCCCCAATAAGGGGTAATTATATCTTAGTTGGGATCAAGTACAGGTACTGTTTTATTATTACAGAGAAAGGGAATCATTTAACCATGAAATAAACCCAATAGGGCTGTTCTGCCCCAATAAGGGGTAATTATATCTTAGTTGGGATCAAGTACAGGTACTGTTTTATTATTACAGAGAAAAGGGAATCATTTAACCATGAAATAAACCCAATAGGGCTGTTCTGCCCCAATAAGGGGTAATTATATCTTAGTTGGGATCAAGTACAGGTACTGTTTTATTATTACAGAGAAAAGGGAATCATTTTCATTAACATTATAATAATAAATAATGTGTGTAGGCTGCTGGTTAGGATGGAAGGGGTGCAAGCCCACAGCCGGGTACAGTGCAACGCACGAGGAGAGGTTATTGAGCACATTATTGGCATTGTGGCGGCGCTGATTCTGAGAAAGCTCTCCGAGGCACCCATTTTGGTAGCAGGGGGAGGAAGTGACTGCAGGGTTATACGAGCGTATGAGTTACAGCCCTAAGTACAGTACAACGCAGCAAGTTTCCTATTAAGGGAGCAGCCAACTCTAATGCTGAGCTGCAGATTTGAACACTGGATTTGCACTACTAACATGTAGGGGGGTCATATAAATATATATAAAAAAATACTTTGCTCTAATCATACTGTGCAGGGTTGTATTTATCTATAGGCACCCAAGGGCCTGTGCCTACAGCGTCAGTTTTTGGTGGCTACCCTCGGGTGCCTATATATTTAGCCACAGAGCTTGGGTGGGGGGGGGTGATGGGTAGTGGGGTGGTCTGCAATGCGGAAGTGACATCACTTCCACAACATAGATAATCAGGCGCATAATGTACGTGATACCTTATATACCTTCCATGCCTGTTATAAATGTATTTAAAAATCGGAGCTGTCAATCATATATTGCCTGCCCCGCCTCTATGCCGAAGGCAACCAGATCCACCAATGAGAATTTTGCCTACTGTGGATAGTTCTTGTGATTCCTTATTTAAACTATCATTACACCGCTGGCTTCTTGTGTCTAATAAACAATTACAGTGTTAATTTCGCAGCATTTGTCATTAAAGGGGGAGTTCAGCTTTAAATTAACCTTTACTACTGCAGAGACCTATAACGTTTTTGCCGAAATATTTCTGAATTACTGACTTTCGTATTCTGTCTCTTTCTGGTCTGCAGCTGAAAATTCAATCTGGTTGTTGAGGACTTACACTGTATTTAATCCATTTTATTTTGTTTGTTTGTCCTTAGCTTTCTTAAAACTTACTCTTTTGCTCCACCTAGCTCTCCAAAGTAGGCATGGCAAGCCTAATTAGGAATGCAAGAGAACTAACCAATGCCAATCATCCTTCACAGCTCTACAGCTGTTAGCCAATAAGAAAGACTCATAGCAGGGTTCTTAGTGGATGATAGTGCACCAATTGGGCCACTGGTCCTATAGAATTTGGGGGAAAAAGCTTTATTGTGCAGTTCAGCAATGAGAATGCTGACTCCCAGCACCATGTCAACCATGTTGCTCTTATGTTACATACAGAGATTATTGTGCCATTTTGGCCTCATTATATTACACTGGAATCAAACATAGGGAGGAAGGACAGACTTACTCATTGCTAGGAAACTGTGCTAGTGCTAATGCAGAAACAAAGAATATGGAGATTTACACAGACAAACTGGAATTCTCATTGGAGGATTATTTTGCATCTAAGTTGTTTTTTTTGCATTTTTCAATTGTATTGAGCAATACAGCTTTAAGAATACAAACCTGCATGCATGCCTTAAGGTTGATAATATGTTAAGCCTCAAGTAAGTCTGTCCCTAGTTGCCCAGTAAAAATTATGTTTGGTGCCAATGTTATTAATGGTTAAAAACAGCTAAAATATAGGAAGGCCAGTACAGGTATGGGATCCCTTATACGGAAACCCATTATCCTGAAAGCTCCGAATAACGGAAAGCCTGTCTCCCATAGACTCCATTTTAATCAAATAATTCAGACTGATTTCCTTTTTCTCTGTAATAATAAAACAGTACCTGTACTTGATCCCAACTAAGATATAATTACCCCTTATTGGGGCAGAACAGCCCTATTGGGTTTATTTAATGGTTAAATGATTCCCTTTTCTCTGTAATAATAAAACAGTACCTGTACTTGATCCCAGCTAAGATTTAATTACCCCTTATTGGGGGCAGAACAGTCCTATTGGGTTTATTTAATGGTTAAATGATTCCCTTTTCTCTGTAATAATAAAACAGTACCTGTACTTGATCCCAACTAAGATATAATTACCCCTTATTGGGGGCAGAACAGCCCTATTGGGTTTATTTAATGGTTAAATGATTCCCTTTTCTCTGTAATAATAAAACAGTACCTGTACTTGATCCCAACTAAGATATAATTACCCCTTATTGGGGGCAGAACAGCCCTATTGGGTTTATTTAATGGTTAAATGATTCCCTTTTCTCTGTAATAATAAAACAGTACCTGTACTTGATCCCAACTAAGATATAATTACCCTTATTGGGGCAGAACAGCCCTATTGGGTTTATTTAATGGTTAAATGATTCCCTTTTCTCTGTAATAATAAAACAGTACCTGTACTTGATCCCAACTAAGATATAATTACCCCTTATTGGGGGCAGAACAGCCCTATTGGGTTTATTTAATGGTTAAATGATTCCCTTTTCTCTGTAATAATAAAACAGTACCTGTACTTGATCCCAACTAAGATATAATTACCCCTTATTGGATGCAAAACAATCCTTTTGGGTTTAATTAATATTTTATTGATTTTTTAGTAGACTTAAGGTATGGAGATCCAAATTACGGAAAGACCCCTTATCCGGAATACCATTGGTCCCGAGGATTTTGGATAACGGGTCCTATACCTGTATTTGTTTTACCAGAAAACGTGGCAACTCTGGCCTCAAAGCACAAAAAGTGCTGTTTACCAGTACAGCAGGGTTTAGTGTCCCTTTAAAAACATAGAACTGAGGTTGATAGGAGTTGACATTTAGTAATGACTGTCATTTTGCCAGTTTTTGGCAGAGCTGTGATAGATGGCTGTAATATTGTGGGAAGCAAAAGGCAAGCACGCCTGGGCAGCAATCATACACCAGACTGCGTGGGACGAAGCATCTTTAATTCACCTCTCAGCTGAAACCGGTATTTTACATTTTCACAGAACGAGACACATTACATAAACGCTCGCCGACCTGTCACTAAAGGGATCAGGTTTTGCCTGCACCGTCCAACTGGCAGTGGCTCCATTTCAAATGTGAGAAAGTTCACTCCGTTTAACGTGAATTAATAAGGTTTAGAGACATGTTGCAACTTCACTTTTTCTCAGACAACTTTTGCTGCGAGTATCTGGCTACACCCTGGGGAGGCGGCATATGGTGCAGGTCGCCTTTGCCAATTACGTGCACTCATCCAACCTGCTGGCTGTGCTGCATTTCAGAGAGAGCAAAGGTGGAAAAAATGTAAAGAGTGTTGTGTGGTTTGTTCCCATGTTTCTATCTAATCATTACAAATGGAGGTTTAATCCCCACCACCCAAACAATAATCATGAATCACACAGTAATAGCATACTATGGGAACATACGATGGCCAGTTTGGGTGGGAATTAGTGAAGAGTCTGAATATACCCAACCCTAACCTACTTCCCAAAAAGCACACAACGCAGCCTGAGGTCCTCTTCTAATTTATGGTCCATGCCTGACCTGATTCTCCTGATGACTCCTATATGGGTGGGATCAGAAATCATACAGGATGGGACGGCACTATTACATCACCAATAGAGTGCAACCCTGCTTGAAGTTTGATCCGCTACTCGCCAAACCCACACCTGGTGCTCACCTTCTTTGCACAAACCTGTGGGTTTTTGGACAGTGATGATCAAAAGAAGGGGTCTTCAAACTTCTTTACCAAGGGGCCAGTTCAATGGCCCCTCAGACTGTTGGGGGGCCGGACCCCCCCCCGGCAAGCTATGGCACATTCCTGCATTCTCTTCCAGCACCCCGCTCCTGCTCCCGTGCTCCGTCCGTCCACCTTCCTGCTGCCCGCTGAGTCCTACCTTTTTCAGCTCCCCCCCCACTCCGTCCGTCTTCTCAGCTCCCCCCTCCCACCCAACGCTGAGTCTTTGCACCGTCCGTCCTCTCTCGCAGCTCCCCCATCCCACTCCCCACTGAGTCCTCTCTCGCTACCCTGCCAGGGGTGAGGACTCAGCAGGGGGCCTGGTAAATTACCATGGGGGGCCGGATTCGGCCCGCAGGTCGTAGTTTGAGGACCCCTGATCAAAAGTATCCCATTTTGCTTTGCTGAAAATGTCATAAAACTGCAGAAAAATTTGCACAACTGGAGAAATTCCAGCATGGATTCACAAAAACAATTGGAATTGACGCAGCCTCGAATTTCACCAAAAACTGTACCAGGCAAAGAAGTTTGCACATCGTTAGTTTCAGATAAAACTGCTAATCGCTAATGAGAATTTTGGTGGATGTATATGCTGTCGTCCTGGATCAAAGCTGCCAGGAGTGGTGTCAGTTATGGGGAGACCATCTATTTGCTCTCCTAGATATACATAAAAGCCCAGCTTGAAGGTATCAGGGTCTGCTTGGCCCCTGCTGGGATTTTAGTCAGGATTAAGGAGAAGGCTTGAGTTCAGGTAGGCAGAAAGTCCAAGTTGTGGTATCAAAAGGGATTAATGGGAGTCTCTTAGTCATTTTCCAGGCTCAGGTCAGTACAGGCAGCAATCACCAAAGTCAGAATCAGGCAAAAGGGTCAAAACCAGAAAGACAGTCCAAAACAGCAATTGTAGGGCACCCAGAAACTCATAGAAGGTCCTATACTCCGGCATTTAATCTGGAGTCAGACAGCCACCGGGTTAATGATCTCAAAAAGTTTCAGCAAACTTCTTGCAGAAGGCATTGAAAAGTCCTTATAGGCGGAGGGCAGGCCTTGAAATTAAACTAAAGCAATAGGTAACCAAATGATACAGGTGGAGGGAAGGCAGTTCTTGCGGCAGTATAGATTCCAACGAGAGACTTGGAGAGGCTGGTGGACTAGTCTATTACAGGGTTATGTAGGCAGACACAAGGTAAACCCAATACCACTGCAGTTCTCCCATTTCTTAGAGATTTTTGAGAAGTAAAAGTACTGGAAGATAGCTAGATCTGCACACAAATCAGGAATCTGTGAGAATTCTATTAGGGTGAAGATTTGATGCCACCAAGATAAGACAACCCAATCTTACCTAGTCATTGGCATTTCCCTGCTTCAGAGGGCAGTTGTTGGCAAAATGAGCCACAGTACAGACAAAAGGAATCTTTTGAGGAATCTTGCCTTGCATAGGTTCCTCAGCGTTAGTGAAGGGTCCTGAGGAGCAGGAATTTGGAGCAGAGGTCTTTGGAATCAAGGAGCCAGGATGGGTTGAAACCTCTTGCCACACTCTTTCACTGCTTGATGTTCCCTAAGGCGGGTGTCAATCTTGATACTGAGAGCATCATCTAGCTGTTCAGTACCCCTGCAGTTACCAAGGGCAGCAAAAAAGCAATTCCTGGTAACTTCAAGAGAAAAATTTCCATGTTTTTCATCTCTATTTCAGCTCTTCTAGTGCAGAGAGCGCTATTGCGAGGACGGCACCAATAAGCCAATGCAGTCCTCAATCCAATGGGAAAATCAAGCCTTCCCAACAGACATTTAGCTGATTTTAAGAGAGATATCAGTCAGGGAGGCCCGCCAGAGGGCTCCATACACGGGCAGATAAGCTGCCAAAACAGTCTGAAGGACAGCAGAAACAGCCCTCTCAGTTTGCTTATAACCTGTACACACAGATACCACATCTATGCCTGTGTAGTTATCCTTCTCTCAGCTTAGTTTAGCAGTGGTTATTTAAGGGTGCCACTGTGGTAAACAAGCCTTTGGGAGTTATATTTTTATCGCGCTTGCGAGGGGACATGATTACTCTGTACAAGTACATTAGAGGGGATTATAGGCAGATGGGGGGGTTCTTTTTTCCCATAAAAACAATCAGCGCACCAGAGGCCCCCCCTTTAGATTAGAGGAAAGGAGCTTCCATTTGAAGCAGCGTAGGGGGTTCCTCACGGGGAGGGCAGTGAGGTTGGGGAATGCCCTTCCTAGTGATGGGGTAATGGCAGATTCTGTTAGTGCCTATAAGAGGGGCCTGGATGGGTTCTTGAACAAGCACAGTACCCAAGGCTATTGTGATACTAATACCTACAGTTAGTATTAGTGTTTGTATATATAGTTTATGTATGTGAGTGTATAGATAGGTAAGTATAGGGTGTGGGTGCTGGGTTTACTTGGAAGGGTTGAACTTGATGGACACTGGTCTTTTTTCAACCTAACTATGTAACAGAGGGCCACAGAACACCCAAGCTTGACAAGGATAGATACATTTATGGCATGCAGATGGAATACACGGATACAGCGCAGATCATAAGCAGGAACAGGTTTTGCCCACACCTTTAGAGCACTCGGCACCTCCCGAACAATGTGAAACAGAAGAGGATTATGGGCTATCACCAGCCACATGCTTGAGAATGTTCCTATCACCTACACGAATGTGATCTCCTGCTGGTGTGCCCTTTGCGCGTGAATCTATCGAGCCTCATAAATTCATAGTACGTGCAGCCTTGCCCTTTCATCGGAATGCTGGGAAATCTATTCTGCTGATAACACGAAGATATGACTGACAGAGGCTTAAACTTCCCCGCGACTTCAAACGGTTCCCATATGGATCGTTTTGTTGCAGCTGTTCTTCTGGCTTGAATTGTGGGGGGAATTAGACAATACAGTGAATGTCGCTTCCCTCTGTCCTAATCTAACCTCCCTCACATCTCCCAACTGCTGGTTTTAATTTAATTAAACAGAAACGTCAAATAAGGTGATAGACCTGCAAAAGTCAGACAGAGTGTGGGGTTACTAATGAGACGTTTCTTACAGTGGAAACATCTAGTTTATACCCCACTGAATAACAAGGCCTCTCACATCACAGACTTACGTTCTAAACCATTATTGGGCACATCTGCAAACCTGTCGGCAAGAGGTAAGTTGCAAGAAACAGGCATTTTGTCCCATGGGATGCCCCCAGAGAGGCAGCTCTTTGCTCCTGGAATGAAGCTCAAAGAGTGGGCCCATGTTCATGAAAACAACACGGCCTGTCATCTCCTGTGTTGCCTCCATAGGAGGCTGGCCAAGGGCATCACATGGGTATCACAGAGCTGCCATCGAGAGGGAGTCCAGTTAGGGGCTTTATAGTAGGCGGGGCAGACAAAACGTTCTGATTCAGGAGTCATGAAGGGGTGGATTGTGCAGGGAGTGTATGGGGTGGGGCAGATTGTGGACGTAGCAGATCAAAGGCATGCCAGGCTTAAATTTACTTGCCTAATATTTTTATGGGGGCCAATTCTACTTAGTTGGCAGCGCCAGTAACTTATACCCTACTACAGCGGTTCTCAACCTGTGGGTCGGGACCCCTTTGGGGGTCGAACAACCCTTTCACAGGGGTCGCCTAAGATGATAGGAAAACATATTTCCGATGGCCTTAGGAATAATTTTATGGTTGGGGGTCACCACAACATGAGGAACTGTATTAAAGGGTCGCGGCATTAGGGAGGTTGAGAACCACTCTCTACTAGCTGATACAAAATTTGCACAGGGAGCAGTCTCATTAGTTGTCTTGGGTTAATTCTGGGCACCAGGGAGTCAAGGAAGCCCAGCAAGCATGTAGCTAGGTTAAGTATTTGTGGTAAGGCCATTTCTGTTCCTATAAAAGCCATGACACGATGCCAAAATTTCAGGGCAATCCCATATTAAATGCAAAAAATTAGCCATATGGGCTTTACACCTCGGACGGTTGGGGGAATTGATTTTCCTCATGATATACAATTTTTGTGGCGTAAGGTAGGTCTGATGCGTGATTTTAAATTATACAGTTATGGGACCTGTTATGCAGAATGCTTGGTACCTGGGGTATTCTGGTTAAGGGATCTTTCCGTAGTTTGGATCTCTATACCTTAAGTCTACTAAAACATTATTTAAACATTAAATAAACCCAATAGGCTTGTTTTGCTTTCAGTAAGGATTCATTATATATTAATTGGAATTAAGTACAGGTACTGTTTTATTATTACAGAGAAAAGGGAATCATTTAACCATTAAATAAACCCAATAGGGCTGTTCTGCCCCAATAAGGGGTAATTATATCTTAGTTGGGATCAAGTACAGGTACTGTTTTATTATTACAGAGAAAAGGGAATCATTTAACCATGAAATAAACCCAATAGGGCTGTTCTGCCCCCAATAAGGGGTAATTATATCTTAGTTGGGATCAAGTACAGGTACTGTTTTATTATTACAGAGAAAAGGGAATCATTTAACCATTAAATAAACCCAATAGGGCTGTTCTGCCCCCAATAAGGGGTAATTATATCTTAGTTGGGATCAAGTACAGGTACTGTTTTATTATTACAGAGAAAAGGGAATCATTTAACCATTAAATAAACCCAATAGGGCTGTTCTGCCCCCAATAAGGGGTAATTATATCTTAGTTGGGATTAAGTACAGGTACTGTTTTATTATTACAGAGAAAAGGGAATCATTTAACCATTAAATAAACCCAATAGGGCTGTTCTGCCCCAATAAGGGGTAATTATATCTTAGTTGGGATCAAGTACAGGTACTGTTTTATTATTACAGAGAAAAGGGAATCATTTAACCATTTGGATAACAGGTCCTATACCTGTACTGTATTTATTTTCAGAAGAGCAATTTTACATTAAATTGTTAGGGTTGGCATATAGGAGTTTTTTTCTAAAACAGAACATTATGAGAATATTTGTTTAGAAAAAAGGAAATTTCTGCAGCTATTGTGGGTTCCACCCAGCTGGTATTTTACCAACTTATCTGGTAAAATAACAGCTAGGCCAGGTATGGCATTGTTACTATACCTGCAATGTACTTCCTGGTAAATCTGTAATAACCTTTTGTTCCATCTTTGATCCCTCTCTCCTGTTCTCTACCCTGATTGTCTGGAATATGACCCCACTGGCCCACCCATTCACATCACCATCCTGCCCCCTTTGCAGTATTAACCTGCCCTTTCTTGTTATCACCCCCTCCCTGAAGTAGTAGGGATGTCCCTTCGTTTAAAAGGTCAAATAGAGCTTAGGGGACAACACCTAAACGTGGCCATACACGGGCAGATCCACTCGCTTGGTGATGTCGCCAAGCGAGCGGATCTTCACACGATATCCCCACCTACGGGTGGGCGATATCGGGGAGGCATGTAGGCGAATTCGCCCTAGGGCAAAATGATCGAATTCTGCATTGGGGCAGTCGGTTTGGGGGACCGCATCAACGAGCCGATGCGGTCCCTGATCCGACTGGATTTTCTAACCTGCCCGATCAATATCTGGGCAATTTCAGGTCGGCCAGGCCCCTCGGTTCTGCCCCTACTCGGGCCGATAAGCTGCCGAATTGGTCCAAGGGACCCATATCGGCAGCTACAATCGGCCCGTGTATGGGGGACCTTAACACGTTTTACTTTCCCTTTAATTTATTTATGTTATATACTGTATATATCTGTTCCAGGCATGCAGTTTCACTCGATACTTATTAACATTTTACATTCCATTTCAAACAACCAAACGGAGAACAGATTTGATGAGACAAACACTATAATAAGCCAATTACCGGCATAACAAACGGCACAAACGTGCTTTCTAAACCCCCCTTCTAGCTGACAAATTATGAAAGACTTGGCAATTAATACGACCGCTGACAGCCTGGATGGAAGGCCAAACAACAATAAAGTTATTCTTCAGGCAGTTCCTTTCAAATAAACCGATAATAAGTAATAATTTGCGTCAACATTGGAAAGTGTCTGTGTGGGCGTTCGGTGGGTGTGGCGCCACTCAATCAGATGGAAAGTGCATAGTTGCTGAAGGGCAGAACAGTCTCGGTGAGACACATTAGGCTTTATTGTTCACATGGAGAATGTTGGAGCTTCCTGACTGCATAAATATGTCTGATATCACAAATATGTGCAGCAGGAGCCTTAAATTGCACTTCTGTCAAATACAGCCCCGGAGGCACTGACATCATTTCCTGCTTTCCCAAAACAGCCGCGACTTTATCTTTGCACGGATTTGTTCTCTAGATAAATATATATATCTTTGTAAGGAAATGTGCAAAAGGAAAGCAGATTATTTCTCCGAAATCGCTGTTGTACCAAGTTGCATTTCTTTAACTGATTCGGTGATATCGTGCACGCCCTCTTGTGGCAGATACTGAATAATACAAGGATCTATCAAAGAGATAGGGGCTGATTTACTAATCCACGAATCCGAATGAGAAAAATTTGGATTGGAAAACGAAAATTTTGCGACTTTTTCGTATTTTTTGCGATTTTTTTCGTCGCCGTTACGACTTTTTCGTAAATTGACGCGACTTTTTCATAACCGTTACGACTTGCGCGAATTGTCGCGACTTTTTCAGAACCGTTACGACTTGCGTGAATTGTCGCAACTTTTTCATAGGCATTGCAAATTTCGGGAATTGTCTCAACTTTTTCATAGCCATTATGACTTTCGTGAATTGTCGCGACTTTTTCATAGCTATTATGACTTTTGTGAATTGTTGCGACTTTTGCATAGCCATTACGACATTCGCGAATTGTCGCGATTTTCGTATTGAGCGCTGGAAAAATTCGCGACAATTCGTGAAAGTCGTAATGGCTATGTACCGATCATTGTGAAAAAAAACGCATTTGGACGCTTTCCGGACATTCGTGGATTAGTAAATGTGCCCCTAAGAGTCTCTTTGCTTAATGGCGACTGCTTTTGTTTCAATTCTCACATGCAATTTAACTTATTGCTTGAATATTTCGAAAATACACCACTTGAATAATTGTTTATGGAACAAGGACAGGGAACTCTGAGTATCACTCAAATAGTATAAGGCACTGCTGTCCAACTGGCGGCTGGCGGGCCCCCTCTGTGTGGCCCCCCACCTGTCTGGCTGCTGTAACTGCTTACCTTTGTGTAAGCTTTAAATGGTATCAGTGCTGAGATTAACTGGCCCCCCTGCATGGTTCACACCTCAGATTCAGGCTGTAAAACCTTGTATTATTTAAACATGTAATCACATGTACGTTTACAACTTTTAATCCCTGAATTTTTCACCCCTTACATTGTTTACCTGTTCACACCTTAGACAGACTGTAGGAGCAGTGCCAGGATTGAGTCACTGTAGGTTGCCTGTGTGTGCCATACTCTGCCTGCCCTATGCTGCCTGTGTGTGCCATACTCTGCCTGCCCTATGCTGCCTGTGTGTGCCATACTCTGCCTGCCCTATGCTGCCTGTGTGTGCCATACTCTGCCTGCCCTATGCTGCCTGTGTGTGCCATACTCTGCCTGCCCTATGCTGCCTGTGTGTGCCATACTCTGCCTGCCCTATGCTGCCTGTGTGTGCCATATTCTGCCTGTCCTATGCTGCCTGTGTGTGAAATACTCTGCCTGCCCTATGCTGCCTGTGTGTGCCATACTCTGCCTGCCCTACCCTGCCTGGGTGTGCCATATTCTGCCTGCCCTATGCTGCCTGTGTGTGCCATACTCTGCCTGCCCTACCCTGCCTGGGTGTGCCATATTCTGCCTGCCCTATGCTGCCTGTGTGTGCCATACTCTGCCTGCCCTACCCTGCCTGGGCGTGCCATATTCTGCCTGCCCTATGCTGCCTGTGTGTGCCATACTCTGCCTGCCCTATGCTGCCTGTGTGTGCCATACTCTGCCTGCCCTATGCTGCCTGTGTGTGCCATACCCTGCCTGCCCTATACCGCCTGTGTGTGCCATAATCTGCCTGCCCTATACTGCCTTTGTGTGCCATACTCTGCCTGCCCTATACTGCATGTGTGTGCCATACTCTGCCTGCCCTTCCCTGCCTGTGTGTGCCATACTCTGCCTGCCCTATGCTGCCTGTGTGTGCCATACTCTGCCTGCCCTACCCTGCCTGTGTGTGCCATACTTTGCCTGCCCTATGCTGCCTGTGTGTGCTATACTCTGCCTGCCCTTAGCTGCCTGTGTGTGCCATATTCTGCCATGCACAAAAATCAGCCTATCACATCCCATTCATCCTGCAGTTTGGGGAAAAACTGGATGCACACAAATGATCTAATCTCAGAATTCATGCATAAAATTGGAGGAACCCTCCTTGCCTTCATGTTATTTTGGATTCTAGCTATACAGTCATCATATTTCCTTGTTATCCACTGTTCCATGACCATCAAGGACCCAGTGTAGTCTTGGTATTTAAAATCTTTGCTACTGCATCAATAAAACAGCAAGCACATGGGATTTGTAGGCCAGACTGTGACCAAACCAAAGCTAACTAAATAAAGAGAAAAAACACACGCACTGTTTTTTATGGAGGAGAAGGCCGCAGCTTGATGTACCAAACCAACATACAGTGTAGCTTTATAACCAGCATCCCAGCCAGCCTGTATGGCTGAAAATGGTCAGGCCACATATATAACTTTAAAAATTGAACATAACCACCCTTGCTGGAAGGCCAAGGGGATTTAATTAAACTTGTATTGATTTTTTTTATCCATTTCTGTACCACACCCTCCAACAACATGCAATTTCTTTTTTTTTAAACATATACAGGTATGGGATCCCTTATCCGGAAACCCGTTATCCAGAAAGCTCCAAATTACTGGAAGGCCTGTCTCCCATAGACTCCATTATAAGCAAATAATTCTGATTTTTAAAAATGATTCCCTTTTCTCTGTAATAATAAAACAGTACCTGTACTTGATCCCAACTAAGATATAATTACCCCTTATTGGGGCAGAACAGCCCTATTGGGTTTATTTCATGGTTAAATGATTCCCTTTTCTCTGTAATAATAAAACAGTACCTGTACTTGATCCCAACTAAGATATAATTACCCCTTATTGGGGGCAGAACAGGTCCCATACCTGTACTTTTAGGTTTCTCTCTTCTGCTGCTGCTTTAACAAACTCTGCCATCTTCGGGGTAAGAACCCACGGAGTGAGTAAGTCGCCAGCGATAGATCTCAGCTAACGGTTACGCGGTTACTCACCTGCGATAGCAGGGATTTATCGTGGGCGAATCCGTGGGTTCTTACCCTTAGGGCAGTGATCCCCAACCTTTCTTACTCGTGAGCCACAGTCAAATGTTAAAAAACTTGGAGAGCAACACAGCACCATAAAAGTTCATGGAGGAGCCAAATAAGGGCTGTGATTGGCTATTAGGCAGCCTCTATGCACCCTATCAGCTTACAGGGGGCTTTATTTGGTAGGAAATCTTGTTTTTATTCAACCAAAACTTGCCCCCAAGTCAGGAATTCAAAAATAACTACCTGGTTTGGGGGCACGGGGAGCAACATTTAAGGGGTGGGGGAGCAACACTGGTTGGGGATCACTGCCTTAGGGTATGCTGCAAGACCTACCCTGCAGTGAGTAATACCTCCCTTGACACCTGGCTTTTTTACACACAACTGTCCCCTAGCAACTACCCTTAGTCCATCAGCCAATCACTGGCCATTGTGCACAAACTTGCCAGGCACCATTGCTCACAGCTGGCATTACTAGGCAACCTGTATACTTCTGGAATCTTCCCCCTGTGACGTGGAGTAAATTTTACTACACCGCTGGCCACTATCCCATGCATTCCTAAAGGCCTAAAATGGCCTCCAGCTGCCATTATTCCTGCACAGTGGGTCATTTTCCAAACCTGAGTGATGGTGGCAGCAAACAAATATCACAGGCTACAGGTTTATTTGGCAACCCTTTAGCTCTTCACAATGACTGTTCCTCCCACAAGTAGTTTCCAGTAAAAATGCCTTTAGCAAGATCCGTACTTACTCCCGCTCCACTGTGTCTGGACAGCTAGAGGCTACCCCAGGCTTACAATATGGTGTCACAGGAGACAGATGGCTCCCAGTGAAATAATCATGTATCGTTTCAACGTAAGATATGAACACAAAGATAAACCTGTCAGCGAGAACTTTAAACATGATTCTGTTATGCTTAGGGATAGGATGAATCACTTGTGTTGAATAAAACACCGCCTTGTTTTCGTGCCGTTGGTTATGCTGCATTTAGTATAAGGTAGAACCAACCCGGAGCGGAACTACAGAGGAAGCAGACCATGAAGTTGCAGGGAGGGGGGGGGGGGGGCAGTAACGTATAAGGCCAAGTAGGGTCCTAATAAATGAGCAATTTCAATTTATCTTGCTAAAGTTGTTTAACTTACCAATGTGTCGGGGCCCTAAATTGAATTGGCTTTGAGGACCAGTAACATTTATTCACGCCACTGCAACCGACGTATTCTTCCTTATGTTCTGCAACCAACGTATTCTTCCTTATGTTCTGCAACCAACGTATTCTTCCTTATGTTCTGCAACCAACGTATTCTTCCTTATGTTCTGCAACCAATGTATTCTTCCTTATGTTCTGCAACCAACGTATTCTTCCTTATGTTCTGCAACCAACGTATTCTTCCTTATGTTCTGCAACCAACGTATTCTTCCTTATGTTCTGCAACCAACGTATTCTTCCTTATGTTCTGCAACCAACGTATTCTTCCTTATGTTCTGCAACCAACGTATTCTTCCTTATGTTCTGCAACCAACGTATTCTTCCTTATGTTCTGCAACCAACGTATTCTTCCTTATGTTCTGCAACCAACGTATTTTCTTATGTTCTGCAACCAACGTATTCTTCCTTATGTTCTGCAACCAACGTATTCTTCCTTATGTTCTGCAAGCAACGTATTCTTTCTTATGTACTGCAACCAACGTATTCTTTCTTATGTACTGCAACCAATGTATTCTTCCTTATGTTCTGCAACCAACATATTCTTTCTTATGTACTGCAACCAACGTATTCTTTCTTATGTTCTGCAACCAACGTATTCATCCTTACATTCTGCAACCAACGTATTCTTTCTTACGTTCTGCAACCAATGTATTGTTTACTATGTTCTGCAACCAACGTATTCTTATGTTCTGCAACCAACGTATTCTTTCTTATGTTCTGCAACCAACGTATTCTTCCTTATGTTCTGCAACCAACGTATTCTTCCTTTTGTTCTGCAACCAACGTATTCTTCCTTATGTTCTTCAACCGACATATTCTTCCTTATGTTCTGCCACCGACGTATTCTTCCTTATGTTGTGCAGCCGACGCATTCTTTCTTATGTTCTGCAACCGACGTATTCTTCCTGATGTTCTGCAACTAACATATTCTTCCTTATGTTCTGCAACCGACGTATTCTTCCTTATGTTCTGCAACCGACGTATTCTTCCTTATGTTGTGCAGCCAACGCATTCTTTCTTATGTTCTGCATCCGACGTATTCTTCCTGATGTTCTGCAACCAACGTATTCTTCCTTATGTTCTGCAACCAACGTATTCTTCCTTATGTTCTGCAACCAATGTATTCTCCCTTATGTTCTGCATCCGACGTATTCTTCCTTATGTTCTGCAACCAATGTATTCTCCCTTATGTTCTGCATCCAACGTATTCTTTCTTATGTTCTGCAACCAACGTATTCTTTCTTATGTTCTGCAACCAACGTATTCTTCCTTATGTTCTGCAACCAACGTATTCTTCCTTATGTTCTGCAACCAACGTATTCTTCCTTATGTTCTGCAACCAACGTATTCTTCCTTATGTTCTGCAACCAACGTATTCTTTCTAACGTTCTGCAACCAACGTATTCTTCCTTATGTACTGCAACCAACGTATTCTTCCTTACATTCTGCAACCAACGTATTCTTTCTTATGTTCTGCAACCAACGCATCCTTTATTATGTTCTGCAACCAACGAATTCTTTATTATGTTCTGCAACCAACGTATTCTTTATTATGTTCTGCAACCAACGTGTTCTTTATTATGTTCTGCAACCAACGTATTCTTTATTATGTTCTGCAACCAACGTATTCTTTATTATGTTCTGCAACCAACGTATTCTTCCTTATGTTCGGCAACCAACGTATTCTTTCTTATGTTCTGCAACCAACGTATTCATCCTTACGTTCTGCAACCAACGTATTCTTTCTTACGTTCTGCAACCAATGTATTGTTTACTATGTTCTGCAACCAACGTATTCTTATGTTCTGCAACCAACGTATTCTTTCTTATGTTCTGCAACCAACGGTATTCTTCCTTATGTTCTGCAACCAACGTATTCTTCCTTTTGTTCTGCAACCAACGTATTCTTCCTTATGTTCTTCAACCGACATATTCTTCCTTATGTTCTGCAACCAACGTATTCTTACTTATGTTCTGCAACCGACGTATTCTTCCTTATGTTGTGCAGCCGACGCATTCTTTCTTATGTTCTGCAACCGACGTATTCTTCCTGATGTTCTGCAACCAACATATTCTTCCTTATGTTCTGCAACCGACGTATTCTTTCTTATGTTCTGCAACCGACGTATTCTTCCTTATGTTGTGCAGCCGACGCATTCTTTCTTATGTTCTGCAACCAACATATTCTTCCTTATGTTCTGCAACCGACGTATTCTTTCTTATGTTCTGCAACCGACGTATTCTTCCTTATGTTCTGCAACCGACGTATTCTTCCTTATGTTGTGCAGCCGACGCATTCTTTCTTATGTTCTGCAACCAACATATTCTTCCTTATGTTCTGCAACCGACGTATTCTTTCTTATGTTCTGCAACCGACGTATTCTTCCTTATGTTGTGCAGCCGACGCATTCTTTCTTATGTTCTGCAACCGACGCATTCTTCCTTATGTTCTGCAACCAATGTATTCTCCCTTATGTTCTGCATCCGACGTATTCTCCCTTATGTTCTGCAACCGACGCATTCTTCCTTATGTTCTGCAACCAATGTATTCTCCCTTATGTTCTGCATCCGACGTATTCTTCCTTATGTTCTGCAACCAACGTATTCTTCCTTATGTTCTGCAACCAATGTATTCTCCCTTATGTTCTGCATCCGACGTATTCTTCCTTATGTTCTGCAACCAATGCATTCTCCCTTATGTTCTGCATCCGACGTATTCTTTCTTATGTTCTGCAACCAACGTATTCTTCCTTATGTTCTGCAACCAACTTATTCTTCCTTATGTTCTGCAACCGACGTATTCTTCCTTATGTTCTGTAACCAACGTATTCTTCCTTATGTTCTGCAACCATCGTTTTCTTCCTGATGTTCTGCAACCAACGTATTCTTCCTTATGTTCTGCAACCAACGTATTCTTCCTTATGTACTGCAACCAACGTATTCTATCTTATGTTCTGCAACCAATGTATTCTTTCTTATGTTCTGCAACCAACGTATTCTTCCTTATGTTCTGCAACCAATGTATTCTTCCTTATGTTCTGCAACCAATGTATTCTTCCTTATGTTCTGCAACCAACGTATTCTTCCTTATGTTCTGCAACCAACGTATTCTCCCTTATGTTCTGCAACCAATGTATTCTCCCTTATGTTCTGCATCCGACGTATTCTTTCTTATGTACTGCAACCAACGTATTCTCCCTTATGTTCTGCAACCAATGTATTCTTCCTTATGTTCTGCATCCGACGTATTCTTTCTTATGTACTGCAACCAACGTATTCTTTCTTATGTTCTGCAACCAACGTATTCTTTCTTATGTTCTGCAACCAACGTATTCTTTCTTATGTTCTGCAACCAATGTATTCTTTATTATGTTCTGCAACCAATGAACTGTTTATTATGTTCTTTGTCAGGTAATATACGGATATCACATAAAAGGACAATAAAAGTACAATTCACAGGAGCATGCTAATTTGTCAGGGCCCAAGGTTAGCGCTAACATTCACTGGGGGTGCCTAAGATATGTGCACCCCTCCTATAAAGAACTAAGCTTTCCTGTCCTTTAAAAACAAGTTAGAGGTATGTTTTCATATGATGGCCTGTGTTACTCATAGGATTAGCCACCCTGCCATCTTGCCAATGAAACCCCCTACCCATAGGGAGCCTACAAAAAAATGATGTATGGACTGCGTCTGGTCACCTTGACAAGATATCTCATTGGGCGCCTGATGGTCCATATGGACATTAAGCAATCCCAATATGTAAGCTATAATCACAGTTATCGGACCCCTTATCTGGAAACCCGTTATCCAGAAAGTTCCGAATTATGGAAACGCCATCTCCCATAGACTCCATTGTAACCAAATAATTCACATTTTTAAAAATGGTTTCCTTTTTCTCTGTAATAATAAAATAGTACCTGTACTTGATCCCAACTAAGATATAATTACCCCTTATTGGGGGCAGAACAGCCCTATTGGGTTTATTTAATGGTTAAATGATTCCCTTTTCTCTGTAATAATAAAACAGTACATGTACTTGATCCCAACTAAGATATAATTACCCCTTATTGGGGGCAGAACAGCCCTATTGGGTTTATTTCATGGTTAAATGATTCCCTTTTCTCTGTAATAATAAAACAGTACCTGTACTTGATCTCAACTAAGATATAATTACCCCTTATTGGGGGCAGAACAGCCCTATTGGGTTTATTTTCAATGGGTTAAAATGATTCCCTTTTCTCTGTAATAATAAAAACAGTACCTGTACTTGATCTCAACTAAGATATAATTACCCCTTATTGGGGGCAGAACAGCCCTATTTGGGTTTATTTAATGGTTAAATGATTCCCTTTTCCTCTGTAATAATAAAACAGTCCCTGTACTTGAATCCAACTAAGATATAATTACCCCTTATTGGGGCAGAACAGCCCTATTGGGTTTATTTAATGGTTAAATGATTCCCTTTTCTCTGTAATAATAAAACAGTACCTGTACTTGATCCCAACTAAGATATAATTACCCCTTATTGGGGCAGAACAGCCCTATTGGGTTTATTTAATGGTTAAATGATTCCCTTTTCTCTGTAATAATAAAACAGTACCTGTACTTGATCCCAACTAAGATATAATTACCCCTTATTGGGGCAGAACAGCCCTATTGGGTTTATTTAATGGTTAAATGATTCCCTTTTCTCTGTAATAATAAAACAGTACCTGTACTTGATCCCAACTAAGATATAATTACCCCTTATTGGGGCAGAACAGCCCTATTGGGTTTATTTAATGGTTAAATGATTCCCTTTTCTCTGTAATAATAAAACAGTACCTGTACTTGATCCCAACTAAGATATAATTACCCCTTATTGGGGCAGAACAGCCCTATTGGGTTTATTTAATGGTTAAATGATTCCCTTTTCTCTGTAATAATAAAACAGTACCTGTACTTGATCCCAACTAAGATATAATTACCCCTTATTGGGGGCAGAACAGCCCTATTGGGTTTATTTAATGGTTAAATGATTCCCTTTTCTCTGTAATAATAAAACAGTACCTGTACTTGATCCCAACTAAGATATAATTACCCCTTATTGGGGGCAGAACAGCCCTATTGGGTTTATTTAATGGTTAAATGATTCCCTTTTCTCTGTAATAATAAAACAGTACCTGTACTTGATCCCAACTAAGATATAATTACCCCTTATTGGGGCAGAACAGCCCTATTGGGTTTATTTAATGGTTAAATGATTCCCTTTTCTCTGTAATAATAAAACAGTACCTGTACTTGATCCCAACTAAGATATAATTACCCCTTATTGGGGCAGAACAGCCCTATTGGGTTTATTTAATGGTTAAATGATTCCCTTTTCTCTGTAATAATAAAACAGTACCTGTACTTGATCCCAACTAAGATATAATTACCCCTTATTGGGGGCAGAACAGCCCTATTGGGTTTATTTAATGGTTAAATGATTCCCTTTTCTCTGTAATAATAAAACAGTACCTGTACTTGATCCCAACTAAGATATAATTACCCCTTATTGGGGGCAGAACAGTTCTATTGGGTTTATTTAATGGTTAAATGATTCCTTTTTCTCTGTAATAATAAAACAGTAAAATGTTCCTAAAATTAAACAAGCACGCAACTTTTACAAGTGTCAGGCAACAGTACATTAGATTTTAATGACTTTGATACATTTTCATTTTTTGGTGTTACTGTTCCCTTAAGATCACCTAATGCCACACCTTACAGAGACAGAGACACCAATCAGAACCCTTTAGATCTGGGTGTACCTTGACCACACCAGCCAGTCTGCCCAGGCCACATAAGCACTCCATGCTGCTGCTGATGCTTCTGACGATTTAGGTGACACCTCAATGCATTGCAGTGTGGAGATTTAAGTGCAAATTACTGATAGTAGGTGCCTGGACTGCAGGTAACTGCAGTGGTTACCCAGAAAATGCGGGTAGTTGACATATCTGCAAACATATAATAAAGTATATGCAGTATGTAGTAGAATTGAGTCCAAAGCAGATGTGTTTTCTTGAAAACATTTCACCACTCATCCGAGTGGCTTCTTCAGTTCAAATGACTGGTAGGGAATTCCCCGGTATTTAAACCCTCGAGGGTAGTACAGTCACAGGCATCCAATCACAATGGTTCCATTGAACTTATTCAGTTAGGGGTTGGTTGAAACTCACAGGTGTGTGAAAGTGTGATTCAGTCCCAATGGTACCATGATTCTCATTGAAGCAGGTGTTAATCTTTCAAGTTGCTGACAAGCGGTGTCGAAGGCCCCCTACTCTGTTCAGAGATGGTGTTTCAAGTTTGGCATAAAATGGCCTCTTTCACGCCTCTTTCAGACTGTCTTCTTGGTCCAAAATATGCACGTTTCTGTCCTCGAAAGAGTGCCACTTTTCCTTGAGATGTAGATAGACTGCTGAGTCTTGTCCTGAGGAGTTCACCCTCCTATGCTGGGCCATTCTCTTACAGAGAGGTTGTTTTGTTTCTCCATTGTATAAATCTGAGCACTTTTCTCTACACTGTACAGCACAGATCACATTACTTTTCATGTGCTTTGGTGTTGGGTCTTCAGGGTGCACCAGCTTCTGTCTCAGGGTGTTGCTGGGTTTGAATGTGACATTTGTCTAGTTTTCCAGCAACATATAGGATGACTTTGTTGCTTCACCTGCTATTCCCCCCCCCCTCTGTTTGTTGTCTGGTCTTTTTGCTTAACTTTGATTTTATTTTGATAATAGCCAAGTCTGGGGATCCACAAGTATTCAACGCTCCTTTCGGATGTTTGTATTCCTTCTCTTTAGCCTCTGCATTGGTTGCCACCAGGGTTGGACTGGAGGGGTCCCGGTGGGCCCTGCATCCCCCAGTCTGACCCTGGTGGCCTCCTCTGGCCACGTCCCCCACAGGGGCTGTGAACCCCCCTCCGCAGGGGCCCCTGTCCGACGTCCTCCCCTGAAGATGTATGTGTTCACGTATGTGCGTAAGGGGAGGACATCGGAGACCAGAGGAAGCAGCAACAGGGTCAGGTCTGGGCCTGCCACCAGGCATTTTCCCGATGTCCCGACGCCCCAGTCCGACCCTGGTTGCCACAGTTTCAGCCTGATAATGTAGAGTTCTGTAATGTAGGGTTCTAAACCCTAGTTCATGTTCCAGAGGGTAGTGGGAATCAAACAGCAAGTCTAAAAATGCCAGTTTGCTGTCTTTCACATATTCCCTTGTGAACTTGATGTCCAATGCCATCAATTTAAACACCACACAGGGAGATGATACTAATGTTAAGTCATTTAGATACCATGTTAATGTTTTAACACAACATGACACTCATTTAAACACATACCTGTCTATGGAGAATGACTTAATTGAGGCAATTAATATGGTTTTCAATTTATAAGTATATATACAGTGAGGGATTGACCAATGAATCTGCAGGATGTAATATGGGGTACTCTGGATACTATTAGCATGTATCAATAGTAGGGTGTATGTATGATACATGCAGATAACATGGAAATACTTACAGATATAGGAGGCAAAAAGGGCTCTGCCCATTAGATATCTTATTATGACCATATTTTCATATGTCTGCACCCACAAAAGTAGTAAAGAAGGCTACAGATATCTGCATCATGTTCCATTTTATCTCCATAACTTTACTGGGGACAGTTGTAGAGATAACACACTGGCAAAGACCATAAATCTCCTATCAAGCAGGAGTAAGATGCACGTCATACCCTTGCTAAAACTAGTATTTTGTGGCCAGTAATTCCATAGCAGCTCCCATTGCCTATAATTAGAGAAGACCAAAACATTTTTTTACACATTTTTAAACACCACAACTTTTGATGGTTCACGTTCCATGAGGAAACACAAATATGTGGTTGAAAAACTCTCTTCTGTATTTTGGGAAACATACCCCTATAAAAGGGCCAAACCCAATAAGAATGCATTCATCGCATGGCCTCAGATTCCAAAAACCCCTCTGTGCCCCTTACCGTAATACAATGGTGAGAAAGTGATGGAAAGGTATTCTCTGGGACAAAATGGGATGGGTATAGGGGGGGTCAGTGAAAAGTATTAAAAAAAGTTTCTATGTATTCTGCTATTATTTCCCCTACAGTAAAAACTTAAAAAAAATGTTTCAGGTCTAGTTACCTATAACATCCATTAACTACGGGGATGAAAACATAATTTTGCCCCTATATAGGTCCCTGGTAAGGCCTCACCTTGAGTATGGGGGGCAGTTTTGGGCTCCAGTCCTTAAGAAGGATATTAATGAGCTGGAGAGAGTGCAGAGACTGCAACTAAACTGGTAAAGGGGATGGAAGGGTTAAACTATGAGGTGAGACTGTCAGGGTTGGGGTTGTTTTCTCTGGAAAAGAGGCGCTTGCGAGGGGACATGATTACTCTGTACAAGTATATTAGAGGGGATTATAGGCAGATGGGGGGGGTAGATAGGTCAGTGTGGGTCTGTATGTGAGTGGATAGATAGGTCAGTGTGGGTCTGTATGTGAGTGGATAGACAGGTCAGTGTGGGTCTGTATGTGAGTGGATAGATAGGTCAGTGTGGGTCTGTATGTGAGTGGATAGATAGGTCAGTGGGGTCTGTATGTGAGGGGATAGATAGGTCAGTGTGGGTCTGTATGTGAGTGGATAGATAGGTCAGTGTGGTCTGTATGTGAGTGGATAGATAGGTCAGTGTGGGTCTGTATGTGAGTGGATAGATAGGTCAGTGTGGGTCTGTATGTGAGGGGATAGATAGGTCAGTGTGGGTCTGTATGTGAGTGGATAGATAGGTCAGTATGGGTCTGTATGTGAGGGGATAGATAGGTCAGTGTGGGTCTGTATGTGAGTGGATAGATAGGTCAATGTGGGTCTGTATGTGAGTGGATAGATAGGTCAGTGTGGGTCTGTATGTGAGTGGATAGATAGGTCAGTGTGGGTCTGGTATGTGAGTGTATAGATAGGTCAGTGTGGGTCTGTATGTGAGTGGATAGATAGGTCAGTATGGGTCTGTATGGGAGTGGATAGATAGGTCAGTGTGGGTCTGTATGTGAGTGGATAGATAGGGTCAGTGTGGGTCTGTATGTGAGGGGATAGATAGGTCAGTGTGGGTCTGTATGTGAGTGTATAGATAGGTCAGTGTGGGTCTGTATGTGAGTGGATAGATAGGTCAGTATGGGTCTGTATGGGAGTGGAATAGATAGGTCAGTGTGGTCTGTATGTGAGTGGATAGATAGGTCAGTGTGGGTCTGTATGTGAGGGGATAGATAGGTCAGTGTGGGTCTGTATGGGAGTGGATAGATAGGTCAGTGTGGGTCTGTATGTGAGTGGATAGATAGGTCAGTGTGGGTCTGTATGTGAGTGGATAGATAGGGTCAGTATGGGTCTGTATGTGAGTGGATAGATAGGTCAGTATGGGTCTGTATGTGAGTGGATAGATAGGTCAGTATGGGTCTGTATGTGAGTGGATAGATAGGTCAGTGTGGGTCTGTATGTGAGTGGATAGATAGGTCAGTGTGGGTCTGTATGAGGGATAGATAGGTC
Organism: Xenopus tropicalis; assembly: GCF_000004195.4. Taxonomy (NCBI): domain Eukaryota; kingdom Metazoa; phylum Chordata; class Amphibia; order Anura; family Pipidae; genus Xenopus; species Xenopus tropicalis. Next base: position 11,639,738 of record NC_030679.2, read on the forward strand.
ATGTATGTGAGTGGATAGATAGGTCAGTGTGGGTCTGTATGTGAGTGGATAGATAGGTCAGTGTGGGTCTGTATGTGAGTGGATAGATAGGTCAGTGTGGGTCCTGTATGTGAGTGTATAGATAGGTCAGTGTGGGTCTGTATGTGAGTGTATAGATAGGTCAGTGTGGGTCTGTATGTGAGTGTATAGATAGGTCAGTGTGGGTCTGTATGTGAGTGGATAGATAGGTCAGTAATGAGGTCAGTATGGGTCTGTATGGGAGTGGATAGATAGGTCAGTCATGGGTCCTAGTATGTGAGTGGGATAGATGGGGTCAGTATGGGTCTGTATGTGGAGTGGAATAGATGGGTCAGTATGGGTCTGTATGGGAGTGGAAAGATAGGTCAGTGTGGGTCTGTATGTGAGTGTATAGATAGGTCAGTGTGGGTCTGTATGTGAGGGGATAGATAGGTCAGTATGGGTCTGTATGGGAGTGGATAGATAGGTCAGTATGGGTCTGTATGTGAGTGGATAGATAGGTTAGTGTGGGTCTGTATGTGAGTGGATAGATAGGTCAGTGTGGGTCTGTATGTGAGTGGATAGATAGGTTAGTGTGGTCTGTATGGGAGTGGATAGATAGGTCAGTATGGGTCTGTATGTGAAGTGGATAGATAGGTCAGTATGGGTCTGTATGTGAGTGGATAGATAGGTCAGTATGGGTCTGTATGTGAGTGGATAGATAGGTCAGTATGGGTCTGTATGGGAGTGGATAGATTGGTAAGTATAGGGTGTGGGTGCTGGGTTTACTTGGAAGGGTTGAACTTGATGCAGTCTGGTCTTTTGTTCAACCCTATGTAATTATATCATGCTGGGTGAGATCGTGGTGGGAGATTCTTTAAATGTCTTTAAGAGTGGTTTGGTTGACTTCTTGGACAAGTATATCCAAGGCTACAGTGATCTCAGGATCTACAGTTAGTATAGATATTGGTATAGAATGTATAGAGAGGTCTGTATAGGTACGTGTATATTTATATGCAGTGGGAATCTTTTGGAAATGGTTGAACTTTTGTATTTTTTTCAACCCAAATTAACTATGTAATTAAGAAACAAATCATATATCTGTTTTCAAACAGACCAGTAAATGCTGATTGGTTGCTGTGGATTTCCAAAACAAATGTCAGACCTTTTATATTATTACCTAATGAATGATGTTAGTGCTTCTCAGTCCAGCCCACAGCCTTAGATTACAACACCGTCTGGACAACATTCACTAGCATGTTCCCATTCTGATGACTCCTTATAATGAAATAAGCTCAGATGCTGTTACAACAAGTTGACTTCTGGCAAATCTGGAACGGGTGGATGCCCTAAAAGTCTTTATCAGAGAAAACAATAAATGATTTAATGTTAGGTTGTCACTGTAGATCAAGGTGCATTAATACGAACCGCACATGATTTTCTTTTGATTGAAATTTGGCACAGGCCCCTTGGCAGATTAATAATAAAAAAAAAAGTAAGTTGGGCAATCGTATGAAAACACCTAAATGTGAAACACAAGGGGTGAGTGGGTAATGTAAAGCTACAAAGGAGCCACTTACTTTATGGGACTGATTCATTATTAGGCTCCAATTGTTTTTACCAAGTGGTAACAGTAGTTAATGCTCATTTGTTTTGTGTTCAGTTTAATACACTATTTGTTGATGTCATGGAGCTGGTTAATTCAGTGATGTGTTAGAGCTCTGGGATGTTAGAGTTCTTAGAAAGAGCAAATCTGTTGCATGTACAGGTATAGGCATGGCCTCAGATTCCAACAACCACTCTGTGCCCCTTACCGTAATACAATGGTGAGAAAGTGATGGGAAGGTATTCTCTGGGACAAAATGAGATGGGTATAGGGGGGGGTCAGTGAAAAGTATTAAAAAAAGTTTCTATGTATTCTGCTATTATTTCCCCTACAGTAAAAACTAAAAAAAAAATGTTTCAGGTCTAGTTACCTATAACATCCATTAACTACAGGGATGAAAACATAATTTTGCCTCTTTATAGGTCCCTGGTAAGGCCTCACCTTGAGTATGGGGGGCAGTTTTGGGCTCCAGTCCTTAAGAAGGATATTAATGAACTGGAGAGAGTGCAGAGACTGCAACTAAACTGGTAAAGGGGATGGAAGGGTTAAACTATGAGGTACACTTGATAAAGGGTATTAACCCGAAACATGTCGTGTTACCACTACCCATAATAAATGTTTTGCAGTTAATCTGCTGGAGCTTTTTTTTTTCCTATTTTTGGATTTTTAAACTATGAGGTGAGACTGTCAGGGTTGGGGTTGTTTTCTCTGGAAAAGAGGCGCTTGCGAGGGGACATGATATACAAGTACATTAGAGGGGATTATAGGCAGATGGGGGGGTTCTTTTTTCCCATAAAAACAATCAGCGCACCAGAGGCCCCCCCTTTAGATTAGAGGAAAGGAGCTTCCATTTGAAGCAGCGTAGGGGGTTCCTCACGGGGAGGGCAGTGAGGTTGGGGAATGCCCTTCCTAGTGATGCTGTAATGGCAGATTCTGTTAGTGCCTATAAGAGGTATAGGACCCGTTATCCAGAATGCTTGGGACCTAGGGTATTCCGGATAAGGGATCTTTCCGTAATTTGGATCTCCATACCTTAAGTCTATTAAAAGATCAATAAAACATTAATTAAACCCAATAGGATTATTTTGCATCCCGAAAAGATGAATTATATCTTAGTGTGAATGAAATACAAAGCTCTGCTTTATTTTTACAGCGAAAAGGGAAATGAATTTTAAAAATCTGAATTATTTGATTAAAATGGAGTCTATGGGAGACAGGCTTTCCGTAATTCGGAGCTTTCTGGATATCGGGTTTTCGGATAACGGATCCCATACCTGTATATGTACAACACACAAAGAGAACAATTACTATAGGGGCATTTATAGACGTTTGTGAACAGCATTTGGATAGATGTAATTTAGCTTTTATTTTTGCACCTTGCACTTTATTATTCAGTGTTTATCAGACTTTTGGTGCTCAAGTCCTTTCAATGGGACCCCTTTTACCCCAAAATATAGTTATAGATAGGAAAATGCTGATGCAGAAGTTGCATCAGCAACGGCAGCACCTCACCTAACAATGACGACGGGTGCAAATGCCCTTCTTCTCCACCAGCAATCATAGAACCAAGCGTTGCAACTTCTGCTTAGGGCAATCACGGACTGTCAATCTGTGCCGTCCAACAAAATCGAAGGAATAAAACATTACTCTCCTTCATCAAGGTTGACTTTCAGGTACTAAGAGAAAGGATGGCGGAGGTAGAAACTAGAGTTTCTACAATAGAGGTCACCTGCAACCATCTGGCAGCAGAGCTTCAATCCCTACAGCAGCAACTCCAGACCCAAGCCTGAAAAATGGACGAAAATAGAAAGCGAAGGAACAACCTCCACATTGTGGGCCTGCCAGAGCGGGTAGAAGGGTAAGACCAAACCTTATTTGCAGAATCCTGGCTGTTAGAAGTGTTATCAGAGGCCAAATTCTCACCTCATTTCATCGTAGAGAGAGCACACAGGGTTCCTACCCGGGCAAAGCCACCAGTTGCACCCCCGAAAGCCTTGATGCGCTTGGTAATTTTTTTGACAGGGATGAAAAACTATGAGCAACATGACAATGGCCCAATATGACCTATGAGTACAGTAAAATATACATCTGTCCTGACTTTTCTGCTCACTTGCAAAAAAAATGTGCAGCCCTTGTGGGAGTAACTGTGGGAAGACTGTGGAATTGGAACTTGTAATACTCCATGATTTAGCGAGCCAAACTGGGAATAAACGCTGGTGGAAAGGCCTTTTTTCACATCACCTAAGGAAGCAAGTATCTGGCAAGCACAACACCCCAGCAAGCCCTCGCTGCTAGCAAGGTATACTGCTCCTCCCTGATCTGGACAATGTGCAATCCTGATGGCACTTGAGCCCAACCTTTTGCAAATGGCTACCCTGCACCCTCAGGCCAAACTAAAGGTGCTCATTATGTTCAAGTCCCCACAAGTAGACTGGCACCCCAGGCAGGATAGGGCAGAATGAATATGGCTCTAGAGAGCCCTCAAATATACATGAGCCCATCCAACAGCCCCATACTTCAGGAGTTAACTACTACTCCTGGATATGGTCCCTAAAGTGTGTAATTTATATGTTGGGGGTTGCTGTGCTATCCAGGAGGGGGAGGAGGAGCCATATGGATTTAAGGGTAGATCTTAATATGACATAATATAATTCTTCCACATATGAATGAAAAGTGATATCCCTGCAGTGAGCACCAACCATTTGGGGTTTTGCTGCGCTACCTCCATTAATGTGGATATGGTCTTAAAATCTCTTGTGATAACATGAGCGTGGTTTGAAGTGGGTGCTGTTTGAAAACGGAGAGTGGTCAAAACTGGCTTCCATTATCGGCCCTCCACCATGTAGGCCCGAACAATTCGGCCCTCAGTACCACAGAAGTTGGACTGCACTGCTCTAAAGCATACCAATTCCTAATTGCAACCAAAGATAGGCTTATCCAATTTAAAACGCTCGACCACCTCACCACTCTGCCTCAGTCGGAGATGGACACAACAGACAAGACCCACTCCCCCAAATGCCACCATCCCCAAAATACTCTCCCCCACAAGTTTGCCTCTTAGGCATCATAGATGACCTGGTGCCAACCAACACAAAACGAGATGTATGGCGATTATTGTACTATACCAGGAAAGCTTTGATAATGGACAATGGATTGGAGTAAAAGCACCTTCCAAAAGGAAATGGCTTACCCTCATACAATACATTCTCCCCCTCATACACTGACATACCTAGCTTGATGGTGCCCTACAAAGTATGAGGCAACCACTCATGATACATTTTGCTGCTTAAATCACTGACCTGTTAGGGACAGCCTACAAGCCCTATGTAACTGTGCAATGAGAGTACTGTATTAAAGCATGTATGACTGCCTGTACCCCAAACTTTTACCTTCTGTACCACCCTTTTGTATCTTATCTTTTCTTGAGAATGATAAATAAAACCTGTTAAAAAAAGAAAGAAAATGATAGTGTTCCACCAAGGCTTATATTGCAAGGAAATATATAAAGATCTGAGAAATGGGTTTAATTCTCCCATCTGTTAACTATGGAGTAACTCACTAAAATGATTATAATTGGAAAAGACATAAACCTCACCCCAAAAATTACAATCTCCAGGGTGGCCCACTTAATTCTCTACCTCCTCTGCGTACACTCCATATTTTAATCATAATTATATATTTAATTGGCATGGAGGCATCAAACACACTTTTACTAGCAGATGACACCTAGATGGCCAATCATCTGTATGGTAATCTTTCTATGTTAGAAAACAGCAAGATGGTTCTAGGACTAGTAGCCAGAATTCTCATTGTAGAGTCCTCTTGCATCTAGAAAAGGTTGGGGTACAGTGGAAGAGGGTGGTTAACGCCCCTTGGTGCAAAGAGTCTATCTATAATTATAAAAATATAGCAAAATAACTGTTTTATTCATTTGAAAAAAAGTGTTTAATGCTTAAGTTGGACTATTTAATAAATATTTTGATATTTGATAAATATATATATATATATATATAGGTGCAATAAAGAGGGAAACTTGAGTCTGCAGATGGTCCCATACCCCCATTCTCCTGTAGTCAAGAGTGCTGGCCTTTATTGCACCTTTATCTATTTTTTTGCATTAGCACCCGGGCAGTTGCAACTTTGTATGTGGTGTGCTCCATGTGCTGGAACTCTATATATATATATATATATATATCGAATCCAAAGAGAGCACTCACGCCACAAGAGTCAATGAAAAAAGTGTCCTTTATTCGGACATAGTCTCTATGGGTTTAGATCCCCAAGGAACCGTCATCAGGATTCCTTGGGGATCGAAACGCGTAGAGACTATGTCCAAATAAAGGACTTTTTTCATTGACTCTTGTGCCGTGAGTGCTCTCTTTGGATTCGATGTATGTCTTTGGGTCAGCACCCGGCCTTTGTTTATGTGAGTGGTGAGTGCCGATATCTGGAATATATATATATATTTAGTTTTCAGGTTATAACCCATTTGAACAACACTAACATAGTTGTGTTTGGATTACTATATCGCTTTTTTTATACTCTATATTTTTAATGCGCTATATATTTGTTCTCTGTTTCAACTACCCTGTTGGGTTTTGTTACAGCTGAATTTCTGTCCAGGTTTCTTTTATAAAGTTCCATGTCAACTTGTCGTTTGTGGCGCTGAAAGCAAGAAATGACATTAGTTTGCCCTAATTATTACACATAGACGGACGTTTAGATAAAAGGTGGCATTCTGTTGGCTCTGTTGCAAAAACCACAGGGTAGAATATATTAACTTGGCTCATATTTTGCTTTACAATAATAATAACAGAGCTGGCAGAAAGAGAAGAAAAATGGTGTCAGGGAACTGATTTATATTCCAAACAGACCGTGAAATGCTTCGTCGGGACGCAAACAAAAAAATATTCCTACTATTGGCCAGAGAGAAAGCACTTTACACTTGCTTCTTGGATGTTTGCGCCCAATTGTATGACCTTGTCATGTGAACGGGATGGACGTGGACAACCTCAGCTTTGGGGTTAAAGGTCTAATGCCTACAAAGGTGGGCTAGACAGGACCCGTCAGCAGGAGGCTTCTGTGCTGTGACAGTGACAAGTCTAGGAACCTGCTGGGGAGGCAAGATACACATACTAGTACCCCGGCAGGTCCACAGCCGATTGGCACCACCAGAGACACCGCAGACTTAGATAGATGCCTCAAATTAAAGGCATGTCTAATCCAATCACAAGCAGATTGCAGGCTATCCGTCCACCGCCCAAACGGCATATTCTTGAAGGCTTAGACCAGTGCTGTCCAACTGGCGGCCCGCGGGCCGCATGCGGCCCGCGACCCCCCTCTGTGTGGCCCCCCACCTGTCTGGCTGCTTTGATGGCTTACTCTTGTGTAAGCTTTAAATGGTATCAGTACTGTGATTAACTGGCCCCCTGCATGGTTCTCACCTCAGATTCAGGCTGTAATCCCCCTGTATTGTTTAAATATGTAATCCCCTGTGTTGTTCACACCTTTTAGTTTCTGCATTGTTCACCCCCTGCAGTGTTCACACCTCAGGCTCAGACTGTAATCACCCCCATTGTTCCCCTGTTCACACCTCAGGAGCAGTAGAAACCCACAAATAATCCCTGCACACTACAAAAGAACATATACTGAGGTGGTACTTGCAATTAAAAAGTTTTTTAATATATAGTTATTGTGCAGACTGTAGGAGCAGTGCCAGCATTGTGTCACTGTAGGCTGCCTGTGTGTGCCATACACACAGGCATCATATGGCAAGCAGAGTATGGCACACACAGGCAGGGTAGGGAAGGCAGAGTATGGCACACACAGGCAGAGTATGGCACAAACCAACCAAGAATGGCAAACACAGTGAAAGTATGGCACACGCAGGCAAGGTAGGGAAGGCAGAGTATGGCACACACAGGCAGGGTAGGGAAGGCAGAGTATGGCACACACAGGCAGGGTAGGGAAGGCAGAGTATGGCACACACAGGCCAAGTATGGCACAAACCAGCCAAGTATGGCACACAGGCAGGGTAGGGAAGGCAGAGTATGGCACACACAGGCAGGGTAGGGCATGCAGAGTATGGCAGGTTTTTGCTGTACTACAACCATTAATATGGGTATGGTCATGTGATAACATGGGTGTGGTTTCAAGTGGGTGCGGTTTCAAAAAGGGGAGTGGTTTCCATTATCGGCCCTCCACCACGTAGGTCGGAAAAATTCCGGCCCTCGGTACAACAGAAGTTGGACAGCACTGGCTTAGACCATGCTTCTTTCATTAGTCAGCCATTACTGCTGTTATTCTATCAATCCCTCTGCCCAACGAGACCCCTTCAAGCACTCACGGCTAATCCTATTTACCCTGTCCATCAATTTAGCAGCTTTGAAATATTCACATCTTCAGATGGAACGGCCGAGAACATTATTATATACGCCCCACAGGAAGACAAGTGGAATTGGCCCGAGCATGCCGGCAGCATTTAGAAAAAAATAAAGCTTTTAAAAAGGAGAAATATCATAATTTAGGGGGCAGACAGTATCCAACCAGATATGGGCATGTCTGAAATCCAAAGCTAAATAATCAATGATAAATGTAATGAATAATTATATCTTAGTTGGGATCAAGTACAGGTACTGTTTTATTATTACAGAGAAAAGGGAATCATTTAACCATTAAATAAACCCAATAGGGCTGTTCTGCCCCCAATAAGGGGTAATTATATCTTAGTTGGGATCAAGTACAGGTACTGTTTTATTATTACAGAGAAAAGGGAATCATATAACCATTAAATAAACCCAATAGGGCTGTTCTGCCCCCAATAAGGGGTAATTATATCTTAGTTGGGATCAAGTACAGGTACTGTTTTATTATTACAGAGAAAAGGGAATCATATAACCATTAAATAAACCCAATAGGGCTGTTCTGCCCCAATAAGGGGTAATTATATCTTAGTTGGGATCAAGTACAGGTACTGTTTTATTATTACAGAGAAAAGGGAATCATTTAACCATGAAATAAACCCAATAGGGCTGTTCTGCCCCAATAAGGGGTAATTATATCTTAGTTGGGATCAAGTACAGGTACTGTTTTATTATTACAGAGAAAAGGGAATCATTTAACCATTAAATAAAACCCAATAGGGCTGTTCTGCCCCCAATAAGGGGTAATTATATCTTAGTTGGGATCAAGTACAGGTACTGTTTTATTATTACAGAGAAAAGGGAATCATTTAACCATGAAATAAACCCAATAGGGCTGTTCTGCCCCAATAAGGGGTAATTATATCTTAGTTGGGATCAAGTACAGGTACTGTTTTATTATTACAGAGAAAAGGGAATCATTTAACCATGAAATAAACCCAATAGGGCTGTTCTGCCCCAATAAGGGGTAATTATATCTTAGTTGGGATCAAGTACAGGTACTGTTTTATTATTACAGAGAAAAGGGAATCATTTAACCATTAAATAAACCCAATAGGGCTGTTCTGCCCCCAATAAGGGGTAATTATATCTGAGTTGGGATCAAGTACAGGTACTGTTTTATTATTACAGAGAAAAGGGAATCATTTAACCATTAAATAAACCCAATAGGGCTGTTCTGCCCCCAATAAGGGGTAATTATATCTTAGTTGGGATCAAGTACAGGTTCTGTTTTATTATTACAGAGAAAAGGGAATCATTTAACCATTAAATAAACCCAATAGGGCTGTTCTGCCCCAATAAGGGGTAATTATATCTTAGTTGGGATCAAGTACAGGTACTGTTTTATTATTACAGAGAAAAAGGAATCATTTTTAAAAATTTGAATAATTTGCTTATAATGGAGTCTATGGGAGCTGGCCTTTCTGTAATTCGGAACCTTCTGGATATTGGGTTTCCATATAAGGGATCCCATACCTGTATTGTAAAAAAAAATTGATCTTAAAGCTGCTTCAGTTTGGGTGGCCCACTAATAACCATACAATTATATTCCTTTATGACACTCCCAGCTTCTATTGACCAGTGGCCAATAAGACATCAACGCAGTGGACCTACTAGATCCCAGAAAAACTAACCAGGATGTAGGAACCTTATAAAGTCCTTTTCAAATCAGCATTCAGCTACATTTTCCTGCATTACCTGTCTTTTGTCATGGATAGCCTGTGTTTAAAGAAGAAGGAAAGGCTAATAAAGAGTTAATCCCAAGCTGCAGGCATACCTTCAGTTCTCTCAATAGTGCCCTTAAGTCTCCCCATATTTCTCCCGCTCAGAAAAAACTCTGAGCTCTGTAAAGAAAGTTCCCATAATGCCTCACTCCTGCACTAAGACCGGTGTACATGCGCAGTTTGTAAGATTATGAGGAAGCTTCTTGCTGATTGGCTCAGATCCACATTCCTAAGGAGGGGGAGGTAGTTCTTAGCATTCTTGAGGGAGGGTGGAGCAGGAGAGGAGAGAGCTGCCTGTCTCTGGCACAGGAAAACAAAGAGACAAGAAATCCTGTTTCTTTTGATAGAGGACTCAGTGCAGCATTACTGTGAGTGCCAAACACTACATTATCAATTCCAATGCCTACTGGAATTGATAATGATTATATTTCTTCATACATGTACAAATGATGAGGCTGGATCTTTATTATATCTTTTACAGAAATGCAGGCAGATTCCAAGAAGATGTAGTCATCAATAATTATGAGAAGACGGGGAAGTGGTTTTAACTGCTCGCTGCAAAAGGGGAAAACGACAGATAAAGCAAGAGGAAGAGTGAAAGGCAACAGGCGTCTTGTTCTGCTGTAGATGAATGTAGGTGGCAGCTGGGCTACCCGGGGGGGGGGGACGACACATGATCTGGAAGCAGGAGCTTGGGCAGGGGGCCAAATCCCGATGGTCCCTTGACCTTGCCAGTTTTAACGGACAATTAAGGAGCCCTTTGAGGTTGCAAATACTGTAGCTGCAACTATGTAACTGATATTTAATGCATCCACACAGCCAACCCACGTTGAATATGTTGTATTCTCTAATAAAGTAAATGTTCAAGTTTGGTTTCTGCTTGCTGGTCAACTTGACTCCATCTTTAACCATTACATGAATTACCTGGAACCCCTGTAAATTCAATAACAAAATCAAAACACCGTCATGTTATCTTTTTAGTTTATGCCCTCCCTCCCACCCTATAGGATGTGTGATCTGAGCTTTCAATGGCTATAACTGCAGCAGGAAGCTACCAAGACCAAGCTAAAATGGCAGCTGCTATCGGAGGGAGCTTCTAGGGCTCTTTACTCAGGTATGGTAAAGCTTTCTGCAGAATAAATATAGTGTTCTAGGTGACACTAATGTGGCAAATCTATAGACAGTAAAATGCCAAAATGACTTTCCTTTTAGTTTAAGCCACTAGGACCAGTTGACTAAAGATGGTTTAAATGGGCACAATGGGCAGATTATATTGTGGAAAAGAGTTAGATATTGTTAGTAAAGGTATAGGACCTGTTATCCAGAATGCTCGGGACCTGGGGCTTTCCTGATAAGGATTTTTCCATAATTTGGATCTCCATACTTAGGTCTACTAAAAAATCATTTAAAACATCATTTAAACCCAATAGGATTGTTTTGCCTCCAATAAGGATTAACATATCTTAGTTGGGATCAGAGTACAGGTACTGTTTTATTATTACAGAGAAAAGGGAATCATTTAACCATTAAATAAACCCAATAGGGCTGTTCTGCCCCCAATAAGGGGTAATTATATCTTAGTTGGGATCAAGTACAGGTACTGTTTATTATTACAGAGAAAAGGGAATCATTTAACCATTAAATAAACCCAATAGGGCTGTTCTGCCCCAATAAGGAGTAATTATATCTTAGTGGGATCAAGTACAGGTACTGTTTTATTATTACAGAGAAAAGGAATCATTTAACCATTAAATAAACCCAATAGGACTGTTCTGCCCCCAATAAGGGTAATTATATCTTAGTTGGGATCAAGTACAGGTACTGTTATTATTACAGAGAAAAGGGAATCATTTAACCATGAAATAAACCCAATAGGACTGTTCTGCCCCAATAAGGGGTATATATATCTTAGTTGGGATCAAGTACAGGTACTGTTTATTATTACAGAGAAAAGGGAATCATTTAACCATGAAATAAAATCTCTCCTTTGTGGGGTGGGTGGTTGTGACCAGTTGACTAAAGATGGTTTAAATGGGCACAATGGGCAGATTATATTGTGGAAAAGAGTTAGATATTGTTAGTAAAGGTATAGGACCTGTTATCCAGAATGCTCGGGACCTGGGGCTTTCCTGATAAGGATTTTTCCATAATTTGGATCTCCATACTTAGGTCTACTAAAAAATCATTTAAACATCATTTAAACCCAATAGGATTGTTTTGCCTCCAATAAGGATTAACTATATCTTAGTTGGGATCAAGTACAGGTACTGTTTTATTATTACAGAGAAAAGGGAATCATTTAACCATTAAATAAACCCAATAGGGCTGTTCTGCCCCCAATAAGGGGTAATTATATCTTAGTTGGGATCAAGTACAGGTACTGTTTTATTATTACAGAGAAAAGGGAATCATTTAACCATTAAATAAACCCAATAGGGCTGTTCTGCCCCCAATAAGGAGTAATTATATCTTAGTTGGGATCAAGTACAGGTACTGTTTTATTATTACAGAGAAAAGGGAATCATTTAACCATTAAATAAACCCAATAGGACTGTTCTGCCCCCAATAAGGGGTAATTATATCTTAGTTGGGATCAAGTACAGGTACTGTTTTATTATTACAGAGAAAAGGGAATCATTTAACCATGAAATAAACCCAATAGGACTGTTCTGCCCCAATAAGGGGTAATTATATCTTAGTTGGGATCAAGTACAGGTACTGTTTTATTATTACAGAGAAAAGGGAATCATTTAACCATTAAATAAACCCAATAGGGCTGTTCTGCCCCCAATAAGGGGTAATTATATCTTAGTTGGGATCAAGTACAGGTACTGTTTTATTATTACAGAGAAAAG